>NC_090261.1:16756257-16788757 GCF_037325665.1 Littorina saxatilis
GCTATTTTGGAGTACAATGGGCTTTTTTACATGATTCACCAAGACCTCTTTTCATGTCCATATTAGGCGTCAAAGGCTCCTAATATCGACCCGTTGTAAATTGTTCTTTATTTAATTTTTGCTGAATGTCTATCAAAAGCTAATTTCGCCCCTAATTAGTCCTGGCTACTAAATAAAGAGAGAACAACTACCAAGCACAAAATGACACTTCTTTGCCGAAAAACAAACTTTTATCAGCACAAAACAAAAAGAGATCCATATTAGGCGCCCTTCCCCTATAACTGTAAGCAAAAGTGTTAGACGATTATTGGGTTCAATCTGTTCTACACACTGATCTTCCGCTTCAAAAGCTGGCCACAAAATAGGTGCCTCATAAGCTGACAGGGGAACGGAAGAAGCAACAGCAGGTTCCTGTTGCACGCGATCTACTCAACCATTTTGAACCCAGTGGACCCAAACTTGTGATGACTGTAGATTGTGAAACTTTGGTTTCCTTCTACTTTATCGACAGAAAACACAGCGTGCCTGGAGCAAAATGCCGAGACGCACCAAATTTGCAAGCGAGGTTTTCAAAGCAGAAACATGGCTATTCTCTGTATTTTTCGACCACGAAGGTCCGGGCCGGCCGTTGCTGTTGATATTGTGTCTGCTGTTTTTGTCACATACTTTGCAGAAACCTTACTACCCAAACTTACTCACGAGTTAAGCAGTCTGCGACCAAACTGCGAAGACAGAACGCCCTTCTCATCTATGACAGTGCCAGTCTCCACAAAATTAGGGCCGTAACTCCATTCCTAAAAGTCAAAATGATCCCATGTTAACCTCACACATTCTTCAGACCCGATTTCACCCCTTATGATTTCTGATTATTCCTCTCGATGAAAAGCTAAATTTTTTGCCTGGGAGTTTCAACGGCATCCAGGACCTCAAAAACGCTGTGAAATCAAAGCAAGCCCAAATAAGGCCATTATAAGGCCTCTTCTGATTAGCTCGGGCACTTGTGAGTTTTCAACGTTGTAGAAGAATAGTTCTAATGGCTGCTGTAATTTTGTCTAGACTCCGCCAAAAGATTCTGTGAAAATCACATTTGATCATTATGTTTGGATCATACTTCGTATCCCTTTAATCACAGGTGCCAAACACACCAACAACATCAGAGCTGACGACAGCTTCTTTTTTAACATATGTTCAAACTTGGAATTGATTATGCATCCAGTGGTGCATAGAAAAAGAAAGGCAAACAGTAAACCTCATTTGGTCATGTATAAATCGCGTTTACCGCTAAAGTAACACACACACACACACACACACACATACGACGGCCTTCTTATGGGAATACAATCTTAAGTTATTCTTCCTGCACTGATCGAAACGAGGGAACAGACGGTAGATCGGATGTTTTGAAATCAAATCCTTGTATATAGCTATCACACAAACACACACACACACACTCACACTCACGCACACACACACACACATACACACACACACACACACACACACACACACACACACACACACACACACACACACACACACAGGCATACATACAAACACTCTCGATGCCAGACTTTCGCTAATTTTGCCGAGTGACATGGACGTGAAAGTTGTGTTGCTTCAGTTTGTCTTCAAGGGAAGTAAGAAGTCAGGGCAACGTGGACAATACAACTGAGTGGCGGGCAAGTGCTGCCAACGTGGCTCAGCGAGTCCAAGCTTTATCGATCGCTAGAGAGCGGAGCACTGCGTGTAAGGGGTGTCACTAAAACTCAACAAGTCGCGTAAGGCGAAAATACAACATTTAGTCAAGTAGCTGTCGAACTCACAGAATGAAACTGAACGCAATGCCATTTTTCAGCAAGACCGTATACTCGTAGCATCGTCAGTCCACCGCTCATGGCAAAGGCAGTGAAATTGACAAGAAGAGCGGGGTAGTAGTTGCGCTAAGAAGGATAGCACGCTTTTCTGTACCTCTCTTTGTTTTAACTTTCTGAGCGTGTTTTTAATCCAAACATATCATATCTATATGTTTTTGGAATCAGGAACCGACAAGGAATAAGATGAAAGTGTTTTTAAATTGATTTCGACAATTTAATTTTGATAATAATTTTTATATATTTAATTTTCAGAGCTTGTTTTTAATCCAAATATAACATATTTATATGTTTTTGGAATCAGAAAATGATGGAGAATAAGATGAACGTAAATTTGGATCGTTTTATAAATTTTTATTTTTTTTTACAATTTTCAGATTTTTAATGACCAAAGTCATTAATTAATTTTTAAGCCACCAAGCTGAAATGCAATACCGAAGTCCGGGCTTTGTCGAAGATTACTTGACCAAAATGTCAACCAATTTGGTTGAAAAATGAGGGCGTGACAGTGCCGCCTCAACTTTCACGAAAAGCCGGATATGACGTCATCAAAGACATTTATCAAAAAAATGAAAAAAACGTTCGGAGATTTCATAACCAGGAACTCTCATGTCAAATTTCATAAAGATCGGTCCAGTAGTTTAGTCTGAATCGCTCTACACACACACACAGACACACACACACAAGCACATACACCACGACCCTCGTCTCGATTCCCCCCTCTACGTTAAAACATTTAGTCAAAACTTGACTAAATGTAAAAAGACACGAAAAGACGCAAAAAGACGCAAAAAGACACAAAAAGACGCGAAAAGACGCGAAAAGACACGAAAAGACGCGACGCGAAAAGACACGAAAAGACACGAAAAATAATAGATACGAATAATAGATACGAAAAGACGCACAAATACACGAAAACACACCTTTGACCCTTTCACCACTGACACTCACACAGTGCATTAACACCTTTTAACAATCACCTCCTCACAGCTCACACGCACACTCATACTCACACTCACACTCACACCTGTTTGAGGTTGATGTTGGTGTCACTTTATTGGAGTGGATCTCACAACCAAATACGTCCAAACTCTTCTGAAGTTCTCAAAGTTCTCTCTGTTCTCTTTCACACCCTAGCATGCACATACATTATTAAACTTTAGCTAGAGTCACACACATCCAATTACAAATCTCAGTAACTATTAGTAACACAAAATTCTAAGATGATAAGCCAGAGAGAGAGAGAGAGAGAGAGTGAGAGAGAAAGAGAGAGAGAGAGAGAGAGAGAGAGGCGGAGAGAGAGAGAGAGAGAGAGAGAGAGAGAGAGAGAGAGAGAGAGAGAGAGAGAGAGTGCATGTTTTGATGATTGTTTATATTAAATCACCAATCTCGACTAAAAACAGTTACATGTACCAGGAATTTTCGTGTCTTTTCGTGTCTTTATGTGTCTTTTCGTGTCTGTTCGCGTCTTTTCGTGTCTTTTCGTGTCTTTTCGCGTCTTTTTGTGTCTTTTTCGCGTCTTTTCGTGTCTTTTCGTGTCTTTTCGCATTTTAGTAGGACCGCGTGTAAGGAGGCTTTTGGCATCTCTGACTGTATAATTATCTATGGAGGGTTCCTGGCCTATCGTGATCCGGGCACCTGAGCTGCGACAAGCAGGTTTAGTGAATAGACGAATTCCAAAAATATCTCTGTCGGATTTGTATGGGTTGTGAAAGAGTGAATGCCCTTGCTTTTTGCTCGGACACACATTGGAGGGGCCAATCACTCTTCAGTGATGGGTGTGTCGGAAACACGTGGACATGAGCACGTGTTAAAATATTTGTCAGAGGAAAAGCAAGGATATTCGCTCTTTCAAAACCCATACAAACCCGACGGAGTTATTTCCGAAAATCGTCTGTTGTGATAGGAATAAGAATGCAACTACTATAGAGACACCTCTGTGCATTACATGTAACACCAGGCCAGACGACCAAACCGGCAAACGCTGAGATAGAGACCAGTGTGCATTCAACACCTTGTCCCCACCCAACATGTGCCTTTTTTCTATCGACAATTTTAAAGCCCCACTCCGCCTCACATGAGGCTTACAGGACGATTGAATCTTTCACGAAATAAGCAGTTCTATGGAACACACTTGCAATAGCATTTAACAGCATTGGCACAGTTAGTTTGAATGGCTATTTAGCATGTGTAAACCACACACCAGTTCGCGTGGTTTATTCTCAGTCGACTGTCATTCTAAAAAAAGGGAAAGTTGCATAGTTATTCGGTAGCTTACTTCCCCACCGTCAAAATAGCTGCATATTTACATTACCATTCAACTGGCACGACTTTGCATGACCTGCATCCGGGCTCCCTTTGTTCAAACTTTCAAAACTTCGAATTGTACTGATCTTTTCTCGATGAAAACAGAATTCTTTCATGATTCAATAATGTTTGTCTCACATGCTGTCAGTTTATTATTTAGATTTTAAAAGTCAGGTCTAGCGCCAAAACGAGGCTTCCGATTCTCTCTATAGTACATCCTTTTCTAACTGCACGAAATAAATTCTTTGAAAATATCGGCATTCTCAACGGAAAGCAGCCAGGATGTTCCCGAGCGGTAAGCGTTCAAATGGAAGTATGTTTGTACTGTATGTAAAAACTCGGGGAGCTCAGTGGTAAGAAACAGATGGTTTACGGAAGGCGGAGGGTGGCTTTGAGACTGTTTGTGTCAGTGTTACACTTTTCATGAGATTTGCTCCATAATTATAATAATACCCGGTTTTTGTCGGGGTGACGAAAACACGACACCTATCGTCGTAGCTCGTCTTGACGAAAGAGGTAGTGGAATGTTGCATAATTATCCGTTTGACGTAATACGATACAAATGCGACTTTCTACGCAACCGGATCCAAATTTGATTTATCGACTAGCTTTGCCCTGATACTTTAACCGTAGCGGGGAGCTGATGAAGCAGATCATAACCACATATCAGCAAAGACATACATTGTATTAGGCACCCCTCTGTATGTATGTGTGTATTCAGCAAAAGTTGAGGCCGCCATCTGACGACCATTGTGTGTGTGTGTGTGTGTGTGTGTGTGTGTGTGTGTGTGTGTGTGTGTGTGTGTGTGTGTGTGTGTGCGAGCGTGCGTGTGTGTGTATGTGTGTGTGTGTGTATGTGTGAGTGTGTATGCGTGTGTGTGTGTGCGTGTGTGTGTGTGTGTGTGTGTGTGTGTGTGTATGTGTGAGTGTGTATGCGTGTGTGTGTGTGTGTGTGTGTGTGTGTGTGTGCGTGCGTGTGTGTGTGTGTGTGTGTTATCCAAGGCTTAACAGAGGAAAAGAAGAAAAGATATCATAGCAATAATATTAAGCACGGCTCTGTATGTATGTGTGTGTTCAGCAAAAGTTGAGGCCGCACTATGACGACCATTGTGTGTGTGTGTGTGTGTGTATGTGTGTGTGTGTGTGTGTGTGTGTGTGTGTGTGTCAGTGTGTGTGTGTGAGTGTTCTCGAAGGCTTATTAGAGAAAAAGAAAAAACTACATTATATCATATCTCTCCCTTTCTCTGTCTGTCCGTTAAATTTTTTTTATTCATTTTTATCTCTCACATTTGCGTGTTTATCAATTCTTATCAGACAATTCGCAAATGAATTTGTAACATAACCTTTCAGATACTCATATTTCGTCATTTTCCGTTGTTAAGGGATAGGCAGAAAAAAACAAAGAAATGATTTAGCATTCTCGAAATGACATTGTCAAACAGGTCAGAGTTGTTACAAAAAAAACTTGGTCTTCGTTTGGAAATGCATTTTTTTCTCCATTCGGTCACTGACACTGGCTTTCATAAGTGGGACTGAACGGGGGGAACATTTCTAAAACCTTTATCCTTTCGTAATAAAGTTTTCAGTTCTGAGTTCTCTCTGTTTCCTTTCTGAAAGGCAAAGTGTGTACAAAGTGTGTGAATGTGTGTCTGTATGTGTGTGTGTGTGTGTGTGTGTGTGTGTGTGTGTGTGCGTGGTTGCGTGCGTGGTTGCGCGGCGTGTGTGTGTGTGTGTGCGTGCGTGCGTGTGGGCGTGCGTGCGTGCGTGCGTGCGTGCAGCCGTGTGTGTGTGTGTGTGTGTGTGTGTGTGTGTGTGTGTGTGTGTGTGACCGATTTGTCCTTATCCTGGGGTATGCAGTGCCTTGGTCGGTTTACAACTGTGCCAAAGGCATCGCACTTTCACCTAATTATTATCACATGTTGTTAACTTTTGATAGTGGGACAACTGGTTCGGAAGAGAAATACGTCCTGGAAGATATGATTGTCTCCCTTCCACCAGCACACAATGCGGAGAAGTTACCGGTCAAAATTGGTGCAAGGATTCTTTCCCTTCTCCTTTGTGTCTTCCTGTCTGTGTGTCGGTCATCCACAATGATCCAACCTTCTTTCCGCGATTCCTTCCTCCGTTTATTTGTTTCCTTGGTCCATGGTGTTTTTTGTTTCTCTCCCTCTTTGTCTCTTTTCTGTCGAGCTTCAACTTAACTTGTCAATCAATGTTGTTATGAATGTTGTGTGTATGAAGGTATTGTTGTTTTAAGTTTGGTTTTTGTTACATGTTACATTCAGTCAAGTATGGTCTGAAGGTTTTGACGAGTACGGTCTGTCTCGCTAGCTGTGTGTGTGTGTGGGGTGTGGGGGGGGTGCGTGCGTGCGTGTGTGTGTGTCTGTCTGTTTGTCTGTCTGTCTGTAGAATCATTGCTCAAAAACTGCCAAACAGATTTTTATGAACATTATTGTATACAATTTGGAGGCCATTTGCTTGTGTCCTTTTTCTCCGATTATTGATAGGGCTTATTTGATGACATTATGTTTGCCCGATTGGTTCAGTGTGTTTCATTCATTTTAAGTTTGTTTCATTGATTTAGGATTGAAAGGTATTTGTATGGATTTTGCATAGCATTTTTGTAATGAGTTGTGATTAGTACATCAGCGTGCGTGTTTACTATTACATTGATTTTGTTGCTGTGTGGTGTCTCAGCCCTATTAAAAACTTCTGAAAACTTGCCAAAGTTGTTGCCACACTGTCACGGCCACACTGTTTCACATGAATATAAATTAAGTTTTGACCCGTTCCGGAATATGGGATTGCCTTTCAGCTTGGTACTGTAATACATTCGTTGGTAAAATGTTTATTCTTCTCTGCTCGTTCGCTCGATTCCTTCTGGACATCCACTCCTGTGGCACGCACGAATGCCGCCGTCTTCTTGGGGCCACCAGGTCGCCAAACAGCTTCTCCTGCAGCAGGGTCTCATCCGGCCAAGCTGTGCTTCTTCTTTTAACATTTAGTCAAGTTTTGACTAAATGTTTTAACATAGAGGGGGAATCGAGACGAGGGTCGTGGTGTATGTGTGTGTGTGTGTGTGTGTGTGTGTGTGTGTGTGTGTGTGTGTGTGTGTCTGTCTGTGCGTGTGTGTGTGTAGAGCGATTCATACCAAACTACTGGACCGATCTTTATGACATTTTACATTCTTTTTTTCGATAAATACCTTTGATGACGTCATATCCGGCTTTTTGTAAAAGTTGAGGCGGCACTGTCACACCCTCATTTTTCAATCAAATTGATTGAAATTTTGGCCAAGCAATCTTCGGCAAAGGCCGGACTTCGGTATTGCATTTCAGCTTGGTGGCTTAAAAATTAATTAATGACTTTGGTCATTAAAAATCTGAACATTGTAAAAAAAATATTTTTTTATAAAACGATCCAAATTTACGTTCATCTTATTCTTCATCATTTTCTGATTCCAAAAACATATAAATATGTTATCTTTGGATTAAAAACTAGCTCTGAAAATTAAAAATATAAAAATTATGATCAAAATTAAATTTTTGAAATCAATGTAAAACCACTTTCATCTTATTCCTTGTCGGTTCCTGATTCCAAAAACATATAGATATGATATGTTTGGATTAAAAAAAAACCGCTCAGAAAGTTAAAACGAAGAGAGGTACAGAAAAGCGTGCTATCCTTCTCAGCACAACTACTACCCCGCTCTTCTTGTCAATTTCACTGCCTTTGCCACGAGCGGTGGACTGACGATGCTACGAGTATACGGTCTTGCTGAAAAATTGCATTGCGTTCAGTTTCATTCTGTGAGTTCGACAGCTTGACTAAATGTTGTATTTTCGCCTTACGCGACTTGTTTTTTCCTGCAGCGGGTTTATTCAAATTTAGCTCTTTTTTTTAACTTTTATAAAATTGGAATTTGATTCACATCGTATTTCTTATTATCTGCTGTATCCGATATATAGTTTTGTTGTGTTAGGTTGAAATTGTGCCTATAATGAAGAAATACGCGCTGCAATGTTCGAGTTATTTTTTTAATATTAACCTGTACATTCTTGGTATGGGTGCATTTACTCGAATCCCTAATCTCAGTTTTTGGATACGACACCAGTTTTGCGTTTTACTAAAAGCTGAGATCGCACTTTCATGACTTTACATTTTCACCAAGAAATCGTTTGCTTGATCTAAACTATGGGATTGCTGTTCAGCTAGGTACAGGTCCCAAAAAATCGTCACTGATATTTTCATTCAAAATTATTCCCGTTGTTACAATTTCTTTATTTTTGAACAAGACTCATAAAATTAACACTCATCCATTCCTTTTTTTCTGATTCTCAAAATATATAGTTTTATTGTGTTTGACGTTGAAATGATGCTTACACCTTCGACTTCAAAGCTCTGGTCAGCCAACTGATATATATAAGAGAGCTTCATATCGATTCTGGAACACGAACATGCATGGCCTCATTTATGAGGCTCATTTTGAAAGGCGATAGATTAAGACGTCACCTTACGACATTGTATTCCTCAAGCACGATACAAATTTGGCCTCAGTTTTATTTTCTCTCTCTCTCTCTCTCTCTCTCTCTCTCTCTCTCTCTCTCTCTCTCCCTCCCTCTATCTCTCTCCCTCCCTCTCTCATAAAATAAATAAAATTTGATTTGATTTGATTTGATTTGACTTGATTTGATCTCTCTCTCTCCTCTCTCCCTCTCTCTCTCTCTCTATCTCTCTCTCTCTCTCTCTCTCTCTCTCTCTCTCTCTCTCTCTCTCTCTCTCTCTCTCTCTCTCTCTCACGCCTACTGATCAGGTTAACGCCTATTGATCTAAAAAGATTAGGTTCGCTGTGTAAAGACATTGCTTTAAAATGTGTGTGTGTGTCTGGTTGGTATCTTTTGCATTTAAATAACAACATCCACAACAGTTGTCAAAAAAATACCCGTACCATGCAAAGATCAAGAAAAAATTAATTCTCGAAAAAATACGTATTATGCCGTGGGGCGTTAAAGTCCCCCGAGGGTTTGCCCCTCAAAACAACTGATTTAAGTGTATATTCAACTTCTTTTGTTCATCAATCATTGTTAGAACATGATATATGACTCGCAGATAAATAATAACATGAAGAAGAAAAAATTGACCTGGATTCTTAACACAGAAACTTCAAATATTACCGATATCCCAATATTAGGCACAAAATAATTGCATTCTGCATTGCACAAATTTGCATACGTCTTACTTGCATGATCCGCGATGATTATTATTTTGGTCAAAACATTTAAGTTATAATACAATTATTTCTAATATCCCGACTGTCAACAAATGATAACAGACATGTCTCAAAAATGAAATAACAATTCTCTTGCTGGCTGAAGTTGATATCCATGTTCTTGACATATCTGTTATCAGTCGGCATATTACATAGACATAACTATAGCATCCATTGTCATGACCCCTGCCGTGGATGTTAAACGTGACACGCATTCGGTGTGGTACTTGCTTGCTGCTTTAGTTGAACAATCAAGGCAAAATACAAGCTTATGATAAATATTGGAAAGAATTGATGGTTATTGCACGTGTTCAAACCATCGTTTCATACGCTTGGATCAGTTTTTAAACTATGTTTTCTGTCAGGAAATGCGGAATGGCCACAGGTTGGTGTTCTTTTGTTTTTCTTCAGCAGTATCTAACTCTCTGTAATCGTCATCAATCTCTCTCTTCTTCACAGAAATCTGTGAAATCAAAACAAAAAAATATACCATCAGAGAACTTATTTGTACAAATCTGGGGAAAAGAAACCAATCTACTGCACAGAATGAAACATCATATTCTGGAAACAGCATTTCCAGGCAGAAGGGATTGAATTATGATTTTACTTGACAAGATCGATAATAAAGAAGACGCACATACATATGGGGGAGGGATATTACATAACACGTCTCCAGCGCAATTGAATATCAAGCGCAGGCACCGTTTTAAAGCACGTGCAAGACGAAAGCCCTTTCCGTGAAAACGCTTAATCTGGGAATGCTGTTTTAAAAGGTGATTTACAAAATGTAATAAGCGGACGCATTCTCTTTCACTGATTACATTTGACCCATAATCATATTTGTCTTAGATGCAACTACTGTTCTTTGAGCTTGACCAGCAGCTGGGTTTGAGACTCACTAACGCATTCGAACAGAAAGAAAACCAATACAGCTTTAGCGCAGCTGATTTTGCTAAAGATATCCAAGCCATCCTTAAAAGACAGAAACATATGAGAACCAAGTGTATGCCCTCGTGGGAATAATATCCTTTGTGAGTTAGAACATTGACTTCTGTCAAACTCAACAAACTGTGGCTGTGTGTTATCACATATAGGAAATAACGCGAGTTGGTTGAAAGGTATTCTGATTAATAAGTACTCATAACAACGATAAAAGAAATACAGCTTTAGCACATCTGATTTTGCTCTTCTGCGGCTCGGTTGTAATATGATCGTGTGCGATTTAGAATACTGATTTCTGCCAAACTCCACAAACTGGCTGTGTTTCATCACATTTCTGAAACAGCGTGAGTTAATATGCATAACAACAGTTACATAATTAACAGACACTATACCCCGAACGGCTGGTCTGTTGAGGGACCGTTAAAACTGGTTAACGGAGCAATATATTTGTTTAGTTACAGCTAATGGTTTAAGCTTATATGTGTTGTGGGCTTTGATTACTGTTGCACTTTGCTTGACCTTCATCACATTTCAAGGTCATATGAATGTCAAATGTTTATTCCAAATGATAAAGGATTATACTATTTTTGAAGATAGAATGACGAATGTGTTCATCTTCTTAAAACTTGCCATGAATAAATACGTTCACCAACACTGAAGGTCACACGTTTTCAAGGTCAAACAATGTCAAGGTCACGTGTTTTAATGTCCGCAAAACCATATGACTTAGCACGTGGATCACTACAAAGATCACTGTCAAGAAGACGAAGCTGAGATTGTATGGCCATGTAACAAGAACAGGCGGCTCTCCAAGACTATCTTACATGGTGCGGTGCGCGGGAAGAGAAGATAGAGAAGACACAAGAACAGAGGGACAGATAACCGTACAGAGTGGATTGGGAAATGTTTTACAACTTCCAAAAAATTGCTCACATCCGCCAGAGGTGGAGACAGCTTATGTAGCGCTCGTCGTTGAAGTGACCCTACCACCCAGGCGGGTTCCGGGATCAGTGAGTGACTTGGTCGGTGAGCAAGCAGTTAATAACTTAATCCTGGGAAAGTGGCTATAATACCCGGAATAACTGAAAGTTATCTTGTGCTCTTTTTTTAAAAAGATCTAGTCTGGCGAGGAATTTATACATCAGACGAAAGGCCCTGTAAGGTGTCATAGCGCCAAGCGATTCGGCATATGAAATCACTTTTACACCATATACACTGTGTTGTGTCAGATAGTGACGCCCCGAACAGGTGTATTAGGCGTCATGTCAAGAGGCTAAACCTGATGTACCATGTCTCACATACAAAAGACCACTATCTCATAACGTAAAGGTCATGGCGACGAACCAGGGATACTGGTTAGTATGCACTTCACCACGCCGATGACCACACAGGTTGACGTGTAGTTTACCACTCCAGATGACGTGTAGAATACAAAGCCGGATGACTATGCCTGATGACCAATAAATGGCCACGCCCGATGACTACGCAGGATGTCATGGAGATTACCAGTACAGGTGACCGGTGAAAATTGCCAGTGAGGATGACCAGTGCGGATGACCTGTGCAGTGTTGTTGCCAGCCTAAGAAGACAATAGGTCATTTGGACCTCCCTAAAAAAAAACAATAGGTCCAAATGTCCTGGCTTTAAAAAAACAATAGATCCAAACACATATGAGCTTAAACCATTAGCTGTAACTAAAAAAATATACTGCTAAAACTAACTATATTATCCTGCTCCGTTAACCAGTTTTAACGGTCCCTTAACAGACCAGCCGTTCGGGTTAAAGTGTCTGTTAATTATGTAACTGTTGTTATGCATATTAACTCCCGTTTTATCTCCCGGAAAACATAAATAAAAACAGTTCTGCTATTTTATAGCATGCAGTTTCGACTATTTTGCAGTCTGGAATCCATCTTGTCCGCCATCTTGAATATATCAAAATGCTCAAGGATGACATTATGTCATCCGTCGGATCTGTAATCTACAGGCATCGCAGAGTTCAAAACATTTAAAACATTCTTCGAGGTATTTTTTGAGGGGTCGAGGTCAAATTTGGCATGGTGTCGACTACTCATATCTTTATTTGTGCGACACGCTTTTCCTTGCCTGATTTGATAACCTTTTAAGTCCATTGTCTGAATGTTAAAGCTGGATGGAACAAACAAGCTAACAAGACAGTAGAAGTTAGACCAATTCATTCAAGTAATAATTCCATTCCCTATTTCCCATACTTAAATTAGTTGACTTGTTCAGTCACTTGAAGTAAGTAGTTTACTGTGGCGGGAGAGCCATGATTGAAAAAAGTTTAATGTTTATAAGATTAAATGATTGAAGGTTCGGGACTGTCATAGCATGCAGAGTTCCCTCTGTCATGCTATCGCTTTGTTTTTGCTGGGCGCAGAAATGGGCTCACCACAAACGATCCAGGTGATTTGTAAAGTTACTCATAGCGGCGATGTTGTATTTATATTGATTGGGACAAGCTCCCTCGTAAAAAGAAATATAGTTTTGGTTCTTTGAATAAAAAGAAAGAACAACTTTCTGTCAATATTCTAAGTTGCTGGTGTATCGGTAGGGACCAAAGCAGTGAAGAAAGTGTTGGGAACTTATTCTGCAGGCAAAACGCCTTCTGAGGCTGTGATACAACCAGCAGCAACCTATTTGTCTGGAGAAACAGATTTTCAAAATATGTACAAGCAGCAGGTACAATTGTTAAGTTAAAATCCTAACAAAGACAGTAGCTGATTGAAGCAACTGCATAATAATTACTTTAAAACAACCACAACAACAAGACATTAAAAATAACTTTGTAGACCTCTCTGAGGGCAAAAACGGAGACATTTTAAGCTTCTGTTAGAACGTCAAACATTTCCAGAATACTCTAACTCCATCAATTACAGTCTTGCACGCTCTCGCCTACATCAGCAACCAAATTCCATTTATTAAGTGTGTACTTCCATCAAAAAGAATAGTATGCACTTGGAGGAAGAATTTTTTTTTCGTGGATACAAGGGACTGCGGATGTGAGATTAGTCAAGGTTTCTGTTTTCATTGATATTGAGGATTCACACATTGTCATCCGATGGAACTGTTAGACAGAGTGTTAAACATATCTACGAGCTGGAACCACACACTTCTGTACTCGTCTTAAATTGGGGAGTACAGAGGAGACAGATGTGCCGACACTATAAAAACAGGGTTGCTTGTGTTGGTGATGGTTTACCATCAGACGATAAAGACAAGCTCTAGTTTAAGTAAACTTCAGTTGAACTGTCTGTGTGAACAATGATTTTAATTAGTTTTCTAGTAAGTGAACTCATGCATGCTCAAGTGTTTATGCAACAGTAACGGGTGGATGGAGAAAACTCATGAGTGGAAATGGAATTGACAAGTGACACATTTGTTATTCGGGTAAAAATGACCTATGAGGTGTGCGATATGAGCTTTTGGTTTGTTATTTCTTGATAAATGTATGCAATAAAACCTATTCATCCTCTGTGTTTGCTGTTGTATGTACTTACAACGTGGAACATGCAATAGCTTAAAAAATAAGGCATATCTGGAGTATTTGACATAGCATTTTCACGCAGCCGTTATTTTGCGGTTTCCTCATTTTTCGAGAGCTTAAAAAACATAGTTTGCATGGGACAATTTTGGACAACTATTTGTTATTTGACAGAGGGGTGTCTGCAGAGCAACAAAAACGTGAATTGAATTTTAAAGGAGGTGAATTTCGATGGAATCTTTTTACGCTACATGTCTTGATTGAAAACCCTTGAAACTGATTTATGACATGGATTCGTCACAGTGACAGCAACAATGGAAAAGCTATTCCTTTCTTCCATCTTTCAAAACCCAGCTTAAATGACATGCAGTTTTGCAGGGATATTGTTCTCACCCTGTTTATGGGGGCAACGAACTATTTCTCCTTCTCTTGTGAAAGACGCTTTCAGGAAAAACTCAGTCAGGATTTACTAGCGGATTGGAGTTGCGCCTCACTAACTTGAAAAGCTCGTACAAACAGCCTTAACGGGAAACTAATTTCGTAAAACACACCTGTGGCTTTTTAAGAAATTAATTCATCAAAAAGTCCAACTTATGACAGCAAGCTGTCGGGGTGTTTTTCGTATCGTCAAGTGTAAAAACCTGGCCAGATCTGATATGGTGAGCCCATGTTTTGACGGGATCCTTCCTGTGTGCCTTTCATGCTTTGGCATTATATTGTCGTTTTGGCAGTCATAGTATGCATTTAGCTTGATTACCTTCCGAACAACCATCGTTTGGAAGCATCCGGGGCCATTAGGAGAACCATAATCACCATTAAGGGGGGGTTAATCAAAAGGTATCGTTTGGGTCTCGGAAGAATTGTAAGAATGAGTGTTGCGGTTTTGTATGTACCTGTAGACACAAATCCAAAAATAGATTCATTCGCTTGCGGTTACCAGCAAGCGGCCGAAAACTCAACCAAGCTATATAAGTTCTTGTTACTTATTGTTTGTCTGTGCACTTAAAAGACCGTTGGGTCGATATATTTGTGATTGTAACGTATTGTTTTGTCAATAACAAACGTTCCAACAAATTACCTTTCTTGTTTTTTGATTCTGTGAAGACACAATGAAAATTCTGGGTTTGCATTTCTGTAATGACATGCGTGCGACAAGAGTTAGAGGGCATTGGGAAGAGAGAGTGAATGTTGCGAAAAGGCTCATGCTTCGTTTCGTGTGGCAGAAAAAATAATGCAATAGAAAGGCTTTAGAAAGAGTGAAAAGAACCGTTTTATGTAACGATGTAAAGGTGGATTGATTAAAACAAAAACCAAATTGATGAATATAAAACGTGACTTAAGCCAAATTGACCCGTTATTTTTCAATGGAATTGTTTTGGAAGACACAAAGGAACACAAGCACCTCGGTATTATTTTGCAAAATGACTGTAAATGGGACGCTCAAGTCAGAAATATTGTGAAAAAGACCACTTTGTTGATTAATTGTTTAAGGCATTATAAGTATAAGTTATGCAGAAAAAGTTTGGAAATAATGTATAAATCCTGTATTTTGCCACATTTTGACTATGTTGATGCATTATGGGATAACTGTACCGAAGTCCTGTCGAACACCCTGGAAAAACTACACCTTGAAGCTTTACGTATTATAATTGGTGGTGTGCGGAGAACTAGTCATGGTAAGATTTACAAAGAAAGCGGATTTTGTAGTTTAAAGGAACGCCGAAGACAACATAAATTGATTTTATATCATAAAATGGTTCATGGTAAATGTCCCCTATATTTAGTTGACCTTTTGCCACCACTAGTTTCATCCTTAAATCCTTATCACAGAAGACGATTCAGTGAAAGATTTGTACCAGCTCACAGGACAGAAATCTTCCGAACATCCTTCGTTCCTTCGACTACAATTTTATGGAATGATCTGCCTGATGTGGTTAAAACCACAAACTCAATTAGCGAGTTTAAGCATTATTTACAAAGTCCTCATCATTATGTGCCAGTTTATTATTATTTTGGAAAAAGACAGGTAGAAATACAACACAGCAGAATGCGTCTAAACATGAGTAACCTTAATTCCGATTTATGCAAACGCCATTTAAAAGACAACCCACAGTGTGCGTGCGGTAATCAGAACGAAACAGCTGAACATTACTTGTTATACTGCACGTTGTTTGAAAATGCTCGTATGTCCACAATTAACTCACTGCCTGCCAACTTTACACACGTGGAAACATTATTAAGAGGCAGCGAGCAACATTCATTTCGCATAAATACATTGATTTTCGAGTCGGTCCAATCCTTTATTGCTGAGTCTGGTCGACTAACTTGAAGGATTAGCCCACGTACTGGTATTGTGTTTGTTTGTGTGCAGGAGAACGTAAACCCGCCTCTCAGTGTTGTTGCATCAATTACATATAACGTAAGTAATAATCATCATTGGGTTTTTGTTTTTGTTTTGCTGTTGTCGATTTCGTGTGTGTTTTTTGTTTTTGTTTTTGTTTTTTTCTTCTTCTTTCTTCCATACATTCGTAACGATTCATGCTGCCCTCTCCATGAAAATGTACATTTATCTGAACTTACTTAATGCATTACTGTCTCAGCATCGATGTTCTCGTCCCACGCGCTTCATTCCTAGTCTCACTTTTTTCCCCTCCCTGTAGATCCTCCTGTTTTGATTAACCCATTAATGCCTGAATTTTTTTTTTTTTTTTAATTTCTGTTTGTTTGATGTCAAATGATATTTGTAGGTCATACGTAACTGTCATTTGGATGATTTTGGCACGTGCTGTGATTTATATGCTATAAATAGACCGTCCTCATATGAGGACGCTAGGCACGAGTGGGCACGGGTAAATAACAAGACCAAAATAAGACAATTTCTTGCAAAACACATTGGACATCTTTAATTTCTTGCATCAGCAAACTGTGAACAGTTGAACGTGTGAACATAACAGTAAAAAAATAATAAAAATATGAAAACTGTCTCTTTGCATGTTCAAATTGGTGATAATTTGGCGCTTTTTTCGAGAATTTATCCGGCCTGTGCACTTCACCAGAGAGACCGGGAAAATGTAAATAAGTAAACTCATACTTCTTTAGAACTTGACTAGCGGTACAGGACTTTAGCACTTGTCTAGCAGTACAGGAATGATCGTTTTAGTCCTTGACTAGGACAACAGAAGTCAACAATTGGAACTGTATAGTTCACTCAGTGTGAAATTGCTCAAAGCATTTCACGTGCACTCCAACGCCGCATTTTCTACACTTTTGTCTGCATTTCTTGTGACAGAGTGCACAGCGGATTTGCTTGTCGATCCACTGTACCACGTGGTCTCTCCCATCGAAGCGTACAGCTCTGGAAACTCTACGGTCAAGTTGTGGAGTGTGGCCATGTGGACGACCAACAGGTGGGGGTTGTGCTGCTTTGGCCAAATAGTTTTTGACAATGGCACGGCGAACTGCAAGCAGGTCCAGTAGAGTGTTGGTCGCTGCAGCTGTGTGTCGATACAGAAGCCATGCCTGTTGCACGCTAACATCTACAATGTAAGCAAAAATAGGCCACCACCACTTTTTGGTTCTTATGGCGATTCTGTACGTGTCCACATTTTGGTCCATTCGGTCGACACCACCCATGGTCTTGTTGTAGTGGGAGATCAGAAACGGTTGACCGATCTGCACTCTCTGGTGAGCAGATCTGGACCAACGGCTGGCTGTCTGAACAGGATGGATGCCCACACAGTTGGATATGACGTTCACCACGCTGTTGTCATTCCAGCGAACTGCAACGAATCCGCTCTTGTCATCTGTGAAATAGTCGTAAGTGCCTCAGCTTGCTTTCTGCATGTCTTTGACGTTCTTGAGTGGACAATCTTCCATGCGGTTGGACCTAATTGTCCCTGTGCATCCGATGCCTTTTGATGTCAGATGGTCAACTAGTTTCATCGAGGTAAAAAGATTGTCAAACGTCAGATGGTATGCATCATTCCCCTGGATTTTGGAGATCAAATCAACGACCACTGAGCCTCCCATCCCCAATCCTGGACAATCGGCAACCTGCTGGCCTTTCGCACCTTGGTAGGGTTCGAGCTGAACCACATATCCAAGAGGGGTAGCCAGGACCCAGAACTTGTAGCCAAAGCGTATTGGCTTCCCCCTGATAAACTGTCTGCATCCATGACGGCCATAGTACGGAACCATACTTTCGTCAATGCTGAGGCTATGTTGCTTGACAAAGTTGTTGAGGCCTTCCATCTGGAAAAATAATCGTTGCTGAGGCATTTGCTGACAGCTGTCTTCCATTCAGGTTTTCAACAGCCGGACCCTCTTCTTCATCACCACTATCCTCATCCGTGAGCGTGTCCACTGGTGGAGGCTCTATGAAGACATCTGCTCGATGGAAGTAGTTGGTTTCCTCCAGCATGTCCAGCACTTCATTGACACTATATCTGCCGAAAGAAATATACTGAGTGACTATCATGCTGAGTTACTATCATGCTAAATGACTCTAAAAACCTGTGACCGTTCGTGCCTAGCGTCCTCATATGAGGACGCCGCTTTGATTACTCATTATCACTAAAACACAAAATATTCAGACAAACTGAAAAACTTAGTTTCTAAAATGGTATTGAAGAACAATTTCACTTATGTAATGTTATTAAAAAAGTAAAAAATGAAAGAGTTATTTGCTTACCTTTTGGGTGGTGACATTTTGGTGGTTTCACACAGCACATGTGTAATCCAAAATGGCTGCTGCTGGAAGCTATGGAGAGGAAGAAACTCTAGCACGCAATGTTTGCTTCAGACTACTCCCCCTTGATATGTGTGTTATAAAAAAATGAGTCATTCACTTATTGGCTCTGACAGAAATGCCTAAATTCGAGGTGTCCTCATATGAGGACGCTAGGCAATAATGGGTTAATTTTATAAAACGAAGACCAGAAATGGTCATGGCTGCCAAAAGCACAGTTTTTCCGGTTTGGGTGTCGCTGTGAATGTGTGATGGGTTGGGTTTTTTTGCAAACATTATTAGCAAACAATGTACAGGATTGGACGGTATCAAATCGGAATTGTTGTGTGTTGAAGACATGGCTTGATAACAACCAAGTCGGTCATGGTAACTCTGTCTCGGGTTTGTTGTTGAACAACACAGATATTGTGTGTCATGGAAAACCACTCTTTTTTACGGATTGGACCAAAAGTGGTATACTGTATGTGAGCGATGTGTTTGAGAATGAACTTTTTGCTTCCCATGAACAAGTGTGTGAAAGAACGGGCTACAATGCGAACAGATTGCTTGAGTAAAATGTTGTTCGTACATCTGTACATCTCCTTTTGAATAATGTAAATATAGGCGATGTTGATTGCTCAATCTGTGACGTTCAGACCTTTTGTGGAAAGAAAGTAAGATCAGTTAAGAAATTCGAACAGTTCTCGTAGAGAAAAATTACAGCCCACCCTGTTCCGAGGGATTTTGGAGAAGAAAGTTTGGATAGTTTTTGTTTGTTTGTTTGCTTAACCACGAAGGGCCATATCAGGGCGGTGCTGCTTTGACATATAACGTGCGCCCCACACAAGACAGAAGACAGAAGTCGCAGCACAGGCTTCATGTCTCACCCAGTCACATTATTCTGACACCGGACCAACCAGTCCTAGCACTAACCCCATAATGCCAGACGCCAGGCGGAGCAGCAACTAGATTGCCAATTTTAAAGTCTTAGGTATGACCCGGCCGGATTTCGAACCCACGACCTCCCGACTCCCGATCACGGGGCGGACGCCTTACCACTAGGCCAACCGTGCCGGTCAAGTTTGGATATGAAATTGATGAAAATAAGTGTAATTTAGCAGCCAGTGCCTCTAATGACGTTCGCCTACGTGTCCTGCATTGGAAAGTTTTGCAAAACATTTATCCGACGAATGTTTTAATGTGTAAAATGAAATTAAAGGCTGATAAAAAATTATACATATTGTAAAGACGTAATTGATGTGTTGGAACATTTTTTCTTTGAATGCCCACCCAAGCTCAAGTTTTGCAAATATATTGAAACGTACATATAAGTAAACATTGGCGAAAGAATTAAGCTGAATGTCACTGATTCCTTTTTGTTTTAAAAGATAACAGCGAAAATATGACGAAGATTAATGACACTGTTTTAATCGCAAAGATGTGCGTAAGCATTTAAAAAAAACGATTCACGATTACCCCTGGAAATTATTTTTGAAAATCATTTTGTGTTAAGATTTAAACAGTAGTTGAACAGTAGTCCCCCCCCCCCCCCCCCCCCCCCCCCCCCCCCCCCCCCGAATGCGAATATTGATTTTGAATAGACCAATCTCTGATGACATATGATTATTGTTTTGCCACACATGTTGACGCCAGCAGACACACAAATATTGTTTCATATATGATCGATTATTGTCCTTTTGTATAATGTAAAATTTATCATAATAAGTAATAGTAATTACAGGTGGTGTTGTTGTTTTCTGCACCACATGCAAATGACAAGAGTCTGTGTACAAACAGCATACACACAGATACCATGTCTGTTGTCACTTATTTATTGATTGATTAAACGTGCACGCTACCTTTGAAGCGTCTTCCTAAACATAAAAAAAGTTATTTAAAAAAAGAGAAAACAAGTCGCGTGAAGCGATATAAAAACATTAATTAGTCAATATGTAGGAATCAAACTAAAAGATCCCCCAAAACCAGTCATTCGCCAGACTACACTCAGTTAGTCTCAGCTAACCATTACCGAAGACCGAGACGGGTAACACTCGTCTCCGCGAAGCATGCGAACGTTATACTCAACCTATTTTCTTAAATTCTGAGCGCGTTTTCAAGTAAACATTACATTTCTATATATTTTTGAACTCAGGAGTGGATGAGGATTTCAATGCAATCATTTCTAAATCTGTACGTAAAACTCCGTTTTTAATGACAACTTTAATGAGCAAACTAATTAACCAATTTTTAAGCTTCCGAGTTGAAATGCAATACCAAAGTCCGGACTGAGTCAAAGATTGCTTGACCCAAGTTTCAATTAATTTGGTAGAATAATGAGGGCGTGACAGTGCCGCCTCAACTATATTTAAAAGCCGAATATGACTCCATCAAAGACATTTATCGAAAAAATTAAAAATACATCTGGGGATATCATACCCAGAAACTCTCATGTCAAGTTTCATGAAGATTGGGTCCAGTAGTTTTCTCTGAATCCCTCTACACATACACACAGACAGACATACATACATACACCACAACCCTCGGTTCGTTTCCCCGTCTATGTTATTACATTTAAACGTAAAAAGGAATCGTCTACAGCAGACCCTCACTTTCCTGACTTTGGATAAATGAATAATCGTTCACAAAAAGTTCGTGACGCACAAAAGTATGAGTATGGCTTGTGTATTTCCTCTATACATTTCCTGTATATAAGGTATTGCCAATTATGTCTACAGTGGACATATCAGAGACAGAGAGAGAACGAACGAACGAACTTTATTACTCAAGGATGGAGATTTTAGGCTCACGCCTAGTCTTACAATCTGTCCCTGCTAAACTAAGACATAAAAATAAAGACAATAAAAGGACAATTGTCAATCGCAATCATACAGTATTACTAATTACAACATTACTTATCCGAATACATAATGCATGATAGAACATTGAAATGTACATGTATGTCAATATAATACAAAGGAAAAGAAAAGTCGACTCTCACACACACGCGCGCCGCATCCCTGCAATCACGTTCGCACTCAATACAACACACACACACACACACACACACACACACACACACACACACACACACACACACACACACACACATACACATATGCGCACACACACACAGACATATACGCACGCACACACAGAGACACACGCAGACACACACACACACACACACACACACACACACACACACACACACACACACACACACACACACACAAAAACTACTTCCGGTTCTAAAATGGCGAAAGCCAGACGCATCCCCTGTGAAGTGATGATTCAAAAGTGAAAAAATGAGTCGTTCGAGAGGATCAAGGAAAAAGAAGAGATCAGAAAAGCGATTTTATGCTGTAAGCAGTGGAAGGACTGTTGGAATATTTGATACATGGAACGAGGCGTCGAAATCAGTGACGGCATTCCCAAAGGCAACTCATCGTTGTTACCAGTCGTTGGCCGCAGCAAAATGCGCGATGCGGCAGGCTGGAATTGATATTCCAGTTATATTCAAAGGTTCTTCAAATGAGCATCAGAACTTTGAAGGAGAGGATGAAACTAGAGTAGGTGAGGAGGATGAATTTCAAGATGAAACAACAGAAAACCGAAGCGAAATCACGGTTGAAGGACATGACGACACGATTCCCTTGACAACCCAAGAACAAAGATTCCAGAATTGTCAAGAGGATGATGAAACACTCGTGAAAACACTGATCAACGGTGAAAAAACTGAGGAAATATCTAAACAAAGAAAACTTACATGTTCTTCATGCAAAAGCAAGATTCCATGGATGCACACCAAGTTACCAGTGTATCAGCTGTGCTTATTCGTAAGAACGCAGAGAAAGTTCACCTGCGAGGATTGTGCACAAGCGATGTTGGACGAAAAGATTGTGGAGGACGTCAGTGAAATCCTCACCGAAGAAGAAGAATCTCTTGATAACAATCATGCGATTAAAAACAACAATGTCATCCTGCTACATGAGTTGCAGCTCTTGAAACTGGAACAGTCTGAGGGCAAGAGAATGATACAGAACATGGAGAACGCGATTCTCAACTTGGCCGAACAAATCCAGCTGACAAATAGAAGTCACAAAGAAGAGATCAAGGAACTGACTGACATGTTGTCGACACACCCCAAGACGAGACAACAAGATGTGACAACTCAAACGACGTATTCAGATATCCTTACGTACAGCACATCCGTAAAAGAACAACTACATGAGAAAAAACAGAAGGTTCCAAAGACCACGTGCCAACCTCAAAAGAATGGAAGCATGAACCATGACATCAGCATCGAAATGACACCAGAAAAGTCGTGCACAAAACCAATGACGTCATCAGAAATAGAGGTGAATAAAAGGGTTGATCAAGTCAGAGATATAACATCGAAATCGCCATACGAGAAGATGGAAAACAAAGACCATGAAGCCGAAAAGGCATTGACGTCAACAACATCGAACAATCTGACGTCATCAAGAAATCCTCGTGTAAAAAAGAAAAACAAAAGCCCGATCAGCGTGTTGAAAAGACATCGCCGTGAAGATTCTTTTGACTTTGTTGATTCAACAGCGAGTGAGTCCAATTCAGATGAAGATCAGGAAGACGTTGTGTTTGAAAACCTGTCGCGACAAGAGCACAGAGAGGAAGAAAACTCTCTACCAACAGTCTACCTCATTCATGACAGTGTATTGAAACATGTCGATCCAGGCCGAATGCAAAAAACGTACGGTCTGAAGATAGTAAAAAAAACATGTAGTGAACATCAAGGATTGTCAAGAAACAGTGGAGAACATTCACAAAACTCCAGATGCAATTATGTTTCATGTCGGGGTGAATGACATCAAGAAAGAAAAAGGTCAGAGAGCGGCAAAAATGATGACCAAATGTGTGGAGGCAGCCAAACAGCGATTCAAAGAAGCCAAAGTTGTCGTGAGTAAGATCATTCCAACTAACGTAATGGATCTGAACACTCAACGAGAGGTATTCAATGCTGTGTGCGCAGCAGACATGGCGGAGACAGGAATTTCCTTTGTCTCACATGAAAACGTATATTCGCTGTCGAACAGAGACGGAATACATCCAACGATGAAAGGCGCGGCAGTCCTGGCAAGAAACATTGGCCAACACCTTGACCATATTTTGTGGGAAAGGCAGGGAAACCATCACTCAGAACACCAAGCTGCCAGACCAATCCAACAACATACGGGTCATTATCATCGCCAATTTCATCACCAGTCTCGCCCACCACCATTTGAACGACGACACCAGCAAACGGGAAGACAGAGAACATGGGAGAGCAATGGAAGATGGAGTGGACATCATCATAGTCCACCAAAGAGAGATTCAGCCTTCATGCATCCTCACATGATGAGACCATGGAACTGGAGTCCACAACCACGACCACGCGATAGATATTTCTTTTAATAATATCGTGATAGATATTTTGTTCGTTAATAACGTATTCGATTCTTTCAAAAATGTTAGTGTTACGACGAAGGTAACTTTTCATACAAACCATACATGTTTGATAGTAGTACATTCAGTATTAATGTTTTGTCGTGGAACCTAAAAGGGTATAAAGAAACAATCGACGGACAAACAACCAACAAATTGCAGGATGATAACGTTATAAAATCTTTATGTGGATATGACATTATTATGCTGGAGGAGATGCACCTGGACGAGGACCATGCCGAAGAAGTATTTCTATCAGGATTTGTAAAACGTCACTTTTATAGAAAGAGAAGAACAAATGCAACCAGTGCTTCTGGGGGTATTAGTTTATTCATAAGAGAAAACATATCTTCAAACTTCCAAATCCTACAAAAAAGCAACAGTGACATTATTTGGCTGAAAGTTCAAAAGGATAACAAAGAACACGACATTTATTTAGGGTGTGTATATATTCCGCCCGAATCGTCATCCTTTGGAAAAGATTTTACTGAGGAATTGTGGGACAAGTTAGAGAATGACTTAGATGAATTAATACCCAAAGGTAACGTGATCTTATGCGGAGACTTCAATGCAAGAACGGGTGAACTGATCGATTATCTAAAGTTAGATAGCGAAAGTCTTAGGTATTCTTTGCCATCAACTTATTGCTTTGACTATCTACATGAAAGACATTCTTCAGATAAGGTCATACAAAAACAAGGTAGAAGGTTGATAGATTTGTGCCATAATAATAACATGTATATACTTAATGGAAGGTCCTTGGGAGACTTAAGTGGGCGATACACATGTTATACACCCCAGGGTTGTAGTGTAGTAGACTATTTTCTTTGTTCTCAGGAACTAATCAAGGATGTAATACATATGAAAGTAAAAGATTTAACTGTATATTCAGATCATTGTCCTTTAGAACTAAGAATTCGAATTCCGTTCAAAAACAAAAATGCCAATGTTAAACCTAACATCAATTGTAAACATAATAAATGTTCAATTAATAACCAAGGAAAAGCAGAAGATATAATATATCAGTGGGACAGCAATTCACAAGTTAAATTCAAACAGGAGTTAGACACACGAGACATGAAACATTTACTTCAGAACATAAACGACGAAATTGAAACAATGCATACATGTGAAGAGAAATATTACTCAGACGAGTGTGTTAACAATTTAACAGACAAAATAACAGCAATGCTAAACACGGCTGCAAAAAAATGCTTGAACAAGAAAATCAAGAACCGCAATTTTACGAAAAAGAATAGAAAACATAAAAAATGGTTCGATAGTGACTGTTTTTTACAAAGGAGAGAATTAAAATCATTATTAAATGCTCTAAATAGATACCCTTATGATGTAAATTTATGTCAGAAATACTACTCAAAAAGAAAAAAATACAAAGCAATATTAAAGAAAAAGAAAAGGATTTTTAAAGATAATTTAGTAAAGAAATTGAATGACGAATTTAATAACGATCCAAGTGCTATGTGGAAAACTCTAAAAGATTTAAAGACGATGGGTGAAGTCAATACAACTAAAAAATGTGCAATCAATCCAATGAAATGGATTGATCATTTAGAGAAATTGATAGGAACAGAAACTAAAGTTTCTGATGAAAGAAAATACATAGTAAATGAGGAATTAAAGAAGATGCATACACATTGTTATACACCTATTTTAGATGACCCCATAACAGAGAAAGAATTAAAAAAAGAATGTAAAACGTTGAAAAATAAGAAGTCATCCGGAAAAGATAGAATAACCAATGAAATTATAAAAGCAAGTTTAGATCATATGACTAAAATATTAGTTAATCTATTCAACATTATTCTTACAAGTGGTAACTATCCTACAGAATGGAAGACTGGAATAAGTGTACCATTGCATAAAAAAGGAGATCCAATGAATCCGAGTAACTATAGAGGAATCACTCTTAGTAGTAATTTGGGAAAATTGTTTTGTAAAATCATAAATTCAAGAATCAACAACTTTTTAGAAAAAAAGAATATTTTGATAAAAGAACAAGCTGGGTTTCGAAAAGGATACCGAACGATGGATCAAATATTCATTCTGAAGAAAATTGTAGACGATATTATCAATACTAAAAATGGTAGATTATATGGATGTTTCGTAGATTTTCAAAAAGCTTTTGATAACGTTTGGCATGATGCACTTTTACTTAAGATATACAAAACTGGCATAAGAGGTAAATGCTACAATATAATCAAAAACATGTATATTAATACAAAGATATGCACACAAATGCAAGGTGGATATTCACCAGATGTATTGGTTAAAAAAGGAGTACATCAAGGAAATACATTAAGCCCAACTCTTTTTAATATTTTCATTAATGATATAACAGATGGAATGCCTGACGTTGATTCGCCATACATTAACCAGAATACAAAAATATCGTGTCTACTGTATGCAGATGATCTAGTACTTCTTTCAAAATCAAAAATAGGATTACAAAATAAGTTAGATTATCTAAATAACTATTGCCTACAGTGGGGTTTGAAAATTAACATAGAAAAAACAAAAATTATAGTATTTTGTCATATAAATCCAAAAATGCACACAATATTTAAATGTGGAACTGATGTAATCAAAGTAACAGATCAATATAAATATTTAGGGGTCATATTCAACAAGAATGGAAATTTTGATACAGCTCAAGATCATTTAAGTAAACAAGGTAATAAAGCAGCACATTCCCTCCGCAGAATTTTCAGCAATCAAAACGTGCAAATAGACACAATGATACATTTATTTGATTCACTTGTAAATCCGATATTAACATATGGCGCTGAAATCTGGTATCCGTTTACGTTTAATAATAAAATAAAACAAACAAATACTGATCATTTCTTTGGATCATGTTTATCTAGCAAAACTCCTCATGAATTTGTTCATATCAAATTTTGTCGATTCCTTCTTGGAGTTCATAGAAAAGCTATGTGGATACCTGTACTGGGGGAATTAGGAAGGTTCCCTTTAGGATTAAAAATGTTATCACAAACAATAGCATTCTGGGCGCATATTCTAGACTCCAAACAAGATTCGTATATACATCAATTATATGACTCAATGTTGCTCCATCCGACAGAAACGCCATGGCTACAATTTGTTAGACAATCTCTTTGTAACTTAGGTTTTAGTCACGTTTGGCATAACCAATCTACATTAAATGTACACAAATTAAAGTTTGCCATTGACAAAAAACAACAAGAGGAATATATAAGATACTGGACAAAAGAAAAATCAGATACATATTCCAGACTTAAGTTTTATTCTATGATCAGTAAATCTTACGAAATGCAGTCATACTTAATACAAATTAAGAATAATAAACACAGAAAGATGTTAAGCAGATTAAGGACTAGCACACATTGTCTAAAAATTGAAAGTGGAAGACATCAGAATATCCCTAAAGAAAATCGTCTTTGTATTGAATGCAATGTCATAGAAGATGAAATACATTTTCTAGATAAATGCAATAAATATGTTAAATTAAGGGATGAATTTAAAGAAGATGCTTCACATATCAATATGAAATATGCTAACAAAAATCCAAGTAACTTATTTTTAGAAGACGAAGTTCAAGTTCGTCTTGGCAAATTTGTTACGGATTGTTTTAGCATTGTATAATGCATTATTATTATTTGTTGTTTGTTGTGTCAATAACTTTACTGGTTCATGACAATAAACATTATTCTATTCTATTCTATTCTATTCTATTCTATTCTATTCACACACACACACAACAACAACAACCTTATCATCATCATCATCATCATCATCATCGTCGATATCATTGGAGAGAGAGAGGGGAGAGAGAGAAAGAGAGAGAGAGAGAGAGAAAGAGAGAGGGTTATTGGTGACGAATATAAATTGTGTCTGATCCAGACGGTTTGATTAATACATACCCTCGTGTCGCTTTGGTTATTTCTGCATTTTGTTATCTTTCAGACAAATGAGCGTATGATCTTGATTTTCCTGAGAAAAACAAGACAATTAATTCTGGAGTTTCGCTCAGCAACGGCAGGCCTTCGTGCGGTTCTTAATGTTTATTGGTATCATTAGTTGTCCTGTTGCTCGACGTCATTGACTTTGGTTCGAATCCCTGATTGGGAGAATTTTATACATTCATGGTTTGTTTGTTTTTTCGTTTTCTTTTGTCTTCTTTGTGTTTGTTTATAATTTTGAATACTGCTTCCGTTATCTTTGTTTGTAAGTTGGAAAGTATTTTGTTGTATTTGAGAGGGAGAGGTTTTTGCCATTTTTTCGCTTTTATGTAAGTTCTGTTTTATTGTCAGACTTTTTATGTGTAACTATGTGTCTATTACTTATCTTATGTATTTTTCATCTTTTTAAAAACAATTTTTCTAGATTATCTTATATAGCCTAACTATAAGTGGTCGTTGTCTATGAATTTTTTTAATGCTTGTATGTTATTTCTTACGAGGAAACTTTTTATATGTAAAATGTTGAATTTTATTGTCTAATGTAAAGCGCCATGAGACTGTCATTTGGCGGTAAACAGCGCTATAAAAGAATGTTTTATTATTATTTATTATTATCTTACACGTTAGTGCGCAAGTGGAGGTACTTGGTTATGACTCATCGGGAGAGTTTTGTTTTTTCCGTCCTTTTTAAGTGGGTTGAAAAACTTGTCCAAACATTATTGAGAAATAGTATTTCGTTTCCGGTATGATTCAAATATAGCCAAGTGCAAGCCTGGCTACTAATTCGTTATAATTTGTTTTGTTTGTTGTCATTTGTGTCTTGTGTAAGTTTTGCTGATCGCTTTATGTGTTGTCAACTGGCATTATTTGTTCTGAATTAAATTTTGAGATGCCTATGTCCAGACACATCGTAAACGCGCTCAGCCGTCTGTGTCCATCTACTTCACCAGGCCGTTTCGCAGTGCAAAACGTCCCGGAACCCTTCGCCCACGCTCGCTGTGAACGCTTGCGCGACGCCCCAGAAGCTAGTGCTTGGCGAGACAAACATGGCGGCCGTAGTGTTTTGGTTTCATTTCGACGACGCAACTTTCTTTAATACGACGGTTCTAGAGCATCGATAACACCAATTAAGAAATGATGAAAAAGCATTTTAATTTAGGTCATTTTAAAGTAAACTATGACTGAATTTGTTTCCTATAACGATCGTATTCTACGACTTTGTCACCAAACATTTCTTCGCTTGTAATCAATGCCTGTTTCGTCCGTCAAACCCGATCATCGCTTGTAATCAATGCCTGTCAAGTTTCGTCTGTCAAACCCGATCATCGCTTGTAATCAATGCCTGTTTCGTCTGTCAAACCCGATCATCGCTTGTAATCAATGCCTGTTTCGTCTGTCAAACCCGATCATCGCTTGTAATCAACGCCTGTTTCGTCTGTCAAACCCGATCATCGCTTGTAATCAATGCCTGTTTCGTCTGTCAAACCCGATCATCGCTTGTAATCAATGTCTGTCAAGTTTCGTCTGTCAAACCCGATCATCGCTTATAATCAATGCCTGTTTCGTCTGTCAAACCCGATCATCGCTTGTAATCAATGCCTGTTTCGTCTGTCAAACCCGATCATCGCTTATAATCAATGCCTGTTTCGTCTGTCAAACCCGATCATCGCTTGTAATCAATGCCTGTTTCGTCTGTCAAACCCGATCATCGCTTGTAATCAATGCCTGTTTCGTCTGTCAAATCCGATCGCAACGCTCATTGGCTGACATTCGTCCGCCATCTTGAATCCGCCCGCACAAAAGCATGGCGCTTCCCAGGCACAGAAAGCGACTTCGGAGGGCGCTCATACAAAAAAACTCAGGGCAGGCTAGTCTTTGATTCTTTGAACTTAAGCCGCCCTGATAGGGAGAGACGGGTAGCGCTGGCATGCAGCTGGTCAGTTAAGCCCGAAACTAACTATACAGCTCCGTCGCGATATAACCTTGAACGGTTGAAAACGACGTTAAACACCAAATAAAGAAAAGACAGCCGAACCAAGCCGAACTAGGTTCGGCGGTTCGGCGAACGTTTCACTACGTCATCAAATCAGGGGATTCCCGGCCCTATTTTGGGTTGCAGCTGCAACGTTCGAGGTTCGCCGATTCACTCATGCAAACCTTGCAGCACGTGACGTAACCTTAGACGACCTGACTTTTCATTGGTTGAATATTTGTGTACGTTCATCCTTGAAGAGTGACAATAATGGCGGTGAGATGCGATGACAGTCTTCTTAGCTAACTTCTGATTGGTGGCTTTGACCCCACCCATTTCTATGTACATGATAGAGTTTTTGAACTGCCCAGAACAGAACTAGAACTGCCCAGAACAGAACTCAGGGGCGGATCACATCGTTTTTATATTTAGTCAAGTTTTGACTAAATATTTTAACATCGAGGGGGAATCGAAACGAGGGTCGTGGTGTATGTGCGTGTGTGTGTGTGTCTGTGTGTGTGTGTGTGTGTGTAGAGCGATTCAGACTAAACTACTGGACCGATCTTTATGAAATTTGACATGAGAGTTTCTGGGTATGAAACCCCCGAACGTTTTTTTCATTTTTTTGATAAATGTCTTTGATGACGTCATATCCGGCTTTTCGTGAAAGTTGAGGCGGCACTGTCACGCCCTCATTTTTCAACCAAATTGGTTGACATTTTGGTCAAGTACTCTTCGACGAAGCCCGGGGTTCGGTATTGCATTTCAGCTTGGTGGCTTAAAAATTAATTAATGACTTTGGTCATTAAAAATCTGAAAATTGTAAAAAAAAATAACAATTTATAAAACGATCCAAATTTACGTTTATCTTATTCTCCATTATTTGCTGATTCCAAAAACATATAAATATGTTATATTCGGATTAAAAACAAGCTCTGAAAATTAAATATATAAAAATTATTATCAAAATTTTTTTTTCGAAATCAATTCAAAAATATTTTCATCTTATTCCTTGTCGGTTCCTGATTCCAAAAATATATAGATATGATATGTTTGGATTAAAAACACGCTCAGAAAGTTAAAACGAAGAGAGGTACAGAAAAGCGTGCTATCCTTCTTAGCGCAACGAATACCCCGCTCTTCTTGTCAATTCCACGTGCACTGCCTTTGCCACGGGCGGTGGAGTGACGATGCTACGAGTATACGGTCTTGCTGCGTTGCGTTGCGTTCAGTTTAATTCTGTGAGTTCGACAGCTACTTGACTAAATATTGTATTTTCGCCTTACGCGACTTGTTAAAGGGTAGTTTCCAATTTTTTTAGGGACAGATCGACGACGCGAAGCGTTTAGTTGAGGGCGCAGAGCGCCCGAAACTCCTGGGGGAGGCGGGGGGGGGGGGGGGGCAGGGGCAGTTATTAATTATAATCCGCACCACCACCACCACCACCACCACCACAACCAGCACCCCCACAACCAGCATCTCCACCACCAGCAGTGGTATCAGCATCATCATCTGTCTCTTTCTGTCTCTGTCTCTGTCTCTCTCTCTCTCTTCCCCCCCCCCCCCCCCACCCCCATCTCTTACTCTTCTTCAACTTCTTCTTCTGCTCTTTTCGCAAATGTAGTTAGTAAACTTGGCACAGATAATAGCTTATGCAGCCGTCCAAAGCAAATTGTTTAGCATACCGCCTCTCCTCTGCTTGTTTAGTTTGTGTGTGATTGACAGAAGAGTGTGTGTGGCAATTTCTCTTTGATAAACCATCCGGTAGACATGCTGCAGATAGAGTGCGTAGTGCCTGGCTTGCTTTCTAGGTTTCAAACTACCTCCCTACTTTTTTGGTGTCGAAATTTGGAGGTAGTAACTCAATTGGTTTAGGTCCTCCCTCCCCCTCAAACCAACTGTTTTACTTGTGTGTGTGTGTGTGTGTGTGTGTGTGTGTGTGTGTGTGTGTGTGTGTGTGTGTGTGTGTGCGCTCAATGTATGTATGTATGTACTAGAGGAATACCCGGCTTCGCCGGGGTGAATCGCGAGACAGAGACAGACAGCGTGGCGGTTCACCACAATCACCTTTGAAGGCGAAGAGAATTTTAGAGCTTATTTCTTAGCCCTATATTATATCTGTTGTGGCTTCTCAAATGCCAGAACATACAGACAGATAAAAACCGCTAGACCCCATCACAAACAGAACTCTACAATCCACAGGTTTTTGCCCACACACACACACAAACACACACACACAGAGAGAAGCCGTATATATATATATGTATATCTATATCTATAAATATATAGAGATAGGTGACAGTGTATTTTTCGCGTGGCTATAAATTGATTCGACCTTTTCACTTTGACAGCAAGAACAACTTACGGGTGCAAGGGAAGCGTTGTGGACAGCGCAGTGACATTCTAAAAATAGTAACTTAGAAACGGGAATATGGATTGAAGCCACACGAAGGCGCAAAACACTGGAGAAGATAAGGAAGAGT
>NC_090261.1:16793757-16799651 GCF_037325665.1 Littorina saxatilis
CCACATCCCGTGGTTCGCTTGGGCTCACATTGTGGACCCTGCCTAAGTCAGGTAAAATTCACCAAAATACAACAGAATGCAGTGTCCCCCTTTACCATGCTTATCTCCCGCCACATACAGCTATGCAATAGATGTTCCGCCAATCCTTATTCTAGGGGCGTTTTAGTTTAAAATAATTTTAGCAATTTAATCTCCGAAGTTTTGGATGCGAAAACCTATATGACCGTTTTTTGTTATTTTTCTCTCTGTTAATTCACCAGTGGCTATGTAACATGTGTTACAGAATTGCACCTGTGTAGGGGTTGACATTTTATTTTTCACTCACATGTTTGCTGAAGTGTACAAATTTTGTTCCATTTAGTGCTGGTTTTTTTCCCCCGTCCCAAGACATACACTCTTCAAAAAAAGTTAAGGATCGGTTGAAAAAACGGATCTAATTATAAAAAAATTGCCAAAAAATTAAACATCGACATAATGATTAAAAGATTAATGTGTTTAAATTAACAAATGAACAATGAGTCTTGACCTAGAATTTTGTTTGGCAGGCAGAGTTATTTCCCTTTGTGAGACTTCTCAAAAGCTTCTGCATTTTGGAAGAAAAAGGGTGTTTTTTATAGCCCCATGAAATTTGCGGAACGCATGCCAGGGCAAAAGGTTGTGATGCACGTACTACAACAGGGTCCTGGCTATGAACATCGCTCACCAGCTTGTGTTTAAAGGTTGACACGCTGACACAATTATGCACAGTAGCAACATGTCCCCACGAAAAAAATTGAGCGATTTGGATAGAGGAAGGGCAATAGGATGGCTACAAGACGGTGTTGCTGCCAGGCAAGTGGCCCAGAGGCTTGCAGTGGCTCCCTCTGTCATCATCAGACTAAAACAGAGATTCCACGCAACTGGAAGAGTGCAAGAGCGACAACGTTCAGGTCGGCCCAGAGTCACCACACAAAGAGAGGATCGCTTCATTCAGAGGCAGGCCATGCAACAAAGAATGGCTACGGAAAACAACATTGTGCAACGCCTACAAGCTACCAACAACACTGTTGTTATTGGTCAGACGATCCGAAACCGCTTACACAACTTTGGCTTGCCTGCAAGGCGTCCAGTCCGAGGAACAACCCTGACTGCTAATCACCGAGCAGCTCGCCGAGCCTGGTGCACTCAACATGTGAGGTGGCAACGTCAGCAGTGGGCTCAGGTGTTGTTTACAGATGTGTCCCGCTTTTGCTTGGAACCTGCTGATGGTCGCATCCGAGTGTGGCGGCGTCGCGGAGAGCTCTTCGCAGAAGGCGCTGTTCGGGAACGACAGCGTTTTGGCGGAGTCTCTGTGATGATCTGGGGAGGGATCAGCACACGTCTAAGGACACCTCTGTACCATGTAGTGGGCAACTTGACCGGTGTCCGCTACCAGAATGAGATCCTGCAACCCCTGGTCGTTCCAGCCCTCCAAGCGATCGGCCCTCGTGCGATTCTTCAGGATGACAACGCACCTCCCCATCGCTCTGCAGCTGTAAACACCTTCATCCAGCAGGCCAGGGTCAACAGGATGCTGTGGCCAGCCAACAGCCCGGACCTGAACCCCATTGAGCACATGTGGGACGAGCTTTGTCGTCGGGTACAGCAACATCACCCTCCTCCTGCCAATCTGGGTCAACTGCTGTAATGGCTCCAGCAGGAGTGGAATGGAGTTCCCAGAGCATTCATATGCAACCTGATCCACTCCATGCGCCAACGATGTGTTGAATGCCTGGCACACAACGGAGGGCACACGCGTTATTGACACTGATTCACATTGTTGTGAATTTCATTTTCGAGGGTTGTCACGTTTGACACACTCTAGATAGCTAAATTGTCGCTGCCGCGTTCGATCTTTGCTTTGTTTGTCATTACTCCTTGGTTGTTCAATTATATACATTTAAAAAAATGAAAGAATTTGGTCTTGTCTGTTTTGTGTGGCGTGCTTGTAAAAACAAGATCCTTAACTTTTTTTGAAGAGTGTATATGGTGATGTGTACAACTATTGTTCTCTGGGCACATGTTTTTGCACATTTATGTCCCTCACTTATGTCAATGTAACCGCTAATTTGTTTTAAGTCCAGTCAATCGTACAAACGTTTCATTGTGGGTGACTCGAGCTGTCGAGGTACTGCGACGAGATTTCTTTCCCAATAATATGATTGGTGTTATATATTCTTTTACACATTTTAACTAGCATTCATCATCTTGGCTGAAGCGTGACAAAATGATTTTGTCACATTGATTGAATTCTCAGACTGTCCACATTGACTGAAATCTCAGAAAAGGGCACAATTTAACGCTATTTTATTCTTTCTTAATTATATGATTTGTTATTGTTCACAGAACCCACTGTATATTTACCACTGGGTTACTTTTTCATTCCTATTTGCTGATGTGTAAAACTTTTTTTTGTACTGTGCACACTATTCGCTTATTTAATGCTGTGTTTATGTGTTTGTTTCATTCCCATGTGTCATATTTTTTGAGATTTCGGTCATTGTAGCCACTTTTTTTGTTTTGCCGCATTTACTGATTTAGCCTTTCCTTCGTAACTGTCTGCCTTCACCAAGCTGTAGATTCTTTCATTACTAATGGCGAGCAGCTACGCAAGAAAACAAAGAAAGTGTATTCAAGCGCCGAGCTGGTAAAAAGAAAATATCGCTACATTGACCGAAATTTCAGAAAGCGTCACGTTTGCTGCTGTGTAAATGGTTTGCAGTTCATTGCATATTGAACGCTGTTTGATGTTTTATCACATTTTGTTGTTCTGTGTGTGCTAGCGCTTTTTTAGGGTAACTTTGTCGCAATTACTTCTAAATTTAATATGTTACTGTTGTCACTGCAAACTTGCATTCTCCCAGTAAGGTAATATATTGTACTACGTTGCAAGCCCCTGGAGCAATTTTTTGATTAGTGCTTTTGTGAACAAGAAACAAGTGGCTCTATCCCATCTCTCCCCCCTTTCCCCGTCGCGATATAACCTTCGTGGTTGAAAACGACGTTAAACACCAAATAAAGAAAGAAAGAAAGAAAGAATGTTGTCACTGCACAAGTCATGGCCAATCCACCACTGTGCCCTTTTTTATCTCCCAATAAATGTGTGGCATTTTGTTCTGTACGCGCGTGCCATTGCACATTGAACACGTTTTTGTTGTTGCTTATTCATAATTAACTCTGTAATTAATGAAGAAGAAAAAATCCCGTGCGGAGCACGGGTATTACTAGTATAACAATATTACTGATGTATTATAATGTTTGTGTTTAAGGGACAGGTTGTAATTTTGACTAGGCTGTGCCTAAAAGCTCTATCAGTCAGTCAGTCAGTCAGTCAGTCAGTCAGTCAGTCTCTCACTCTCTCTCTTTCTTTCTTTCTCTCTCTCTCTTTCTCTCTCTCTCTCTCTCTCTCTCTCTCTCTCTCTCTCTCTCTCTCTCTCTCTCTCTCTCTCTCATGATCATGTAGCAGTAGTTTTCTTTACTTGCTTATTCTTTAGCAATTTTAGACTAGTCCCTCTTTAGGGCGAGGGCCAGATGTAAAAAAGCAGATCACTGCTTACTCTATTACCCTCGTTAAATAAAGAATTGTTCTTGATCTTGTTCTTGTTCTACTGGCCGTATAAAATTTCATCTCACACGGCATCATTGCAGAGCGCCTTGAACTGTACCCACGGAATATGCGCGATATAAGCGTCCTATTGATTGATTGATTGATTGATTGATTGATTGATTGATTGTTCTCTCTCTCTCTCTCTCTCTCTCTCTCTCTCTCTCTCTCTCTCTCTCTCTCTCTCTCTCTCTCTCTCTCTCTCTCTCTCTCTCTCTCTCTCTCTCTGTGTGAATGGAACTCTGTCAGCATCTGATTATAATTATTTGATATCCTCCCTCTAAGAGACAAACTTCTACAACAAAGGAATTCTTATGCATAAAATAATAACAAGTCGGTCGAGTCCCATCTGTCCTTTTGGAAAAGGATTGATGCAGTTTGTTTTATTCAGGAAGCTTGCTGTGGAATTATTCTCCTATTATAATGAGGGTAACTGTGAACATGAACTCTCAAAGTAGGTAGCAGCTTGAATCAGACAGACGCCCAGTCTCCTACCATGAAGCAAAGACCATCCTCAAGAGCTGTCTCCACACCCAGTGGAAGAACCGTCTGAGCATCCACACAGAAGATGATGACATCAAACGCCTCACAAGAGCACAACAGGTTACCATCTTCAGGCTCCGGACAAGTCACTGCCGGCTCCTAGCGCACAATCATGTACAGAATGAAAATCTTCCACACGGACGAATGCCCATGTGGAACAGGCACGCAGACACCAGAGCATGTTTTCCGGACATGCCAAACTCTTGCGGGCCTGAGAAGTGAATTCTGGCCAGAGATGGTCGACCTAAAAGAGAAACTGTGGGGCCCAGCGGAGTCCCTGCGGCGAACTGCAAACTACGTCACGCCAACAACATTGACAGTGTAGCATGGCAACGGGAACGCAGAAGAAGAAGAACTCTTTATAAGATCGACTAACCGCGCACCTTAAAACCAAATTATAAATACTCGCGATGTCTTCTGATATGTTATAAAGTTACGAGTTTGCATACACATCGGTATAGTTATCCATATTAATTAAATTTGTTATTATCTTAACAATGTGTTTCCCTATTTTGGGCGAGGGCTTGATGTTAAATAAAAGTTATAAGAATGCTTATTCCATTCCCCTCGGAAAATACTGATTTATGTTCTGCCTCTCTCTCTTTCCCTCTCTCTCGCTTCCTTTCTCGCTCGCTCGCTCGCTCGCGCGCTCTCTCTCTCTCAGTCTCCAGTCTCAATTTCGCTATTGTCTGTTCTATCAAAACCATTAGAAAAACATGTACAAAAGTGCTTGCTTCTGCACATGGAAAGCCGTGGTCTTTTCGCTCCATCTCAATCAGAATTTCGCCCTAAACATTTGTGTCACACAGCTCTCGTTAAAGGCATAGAAAGCTGATGAATATACACGCTAATTGCTTTACCCAGAGCTGGAGACAGACTAAATTAAGTTCCCTGCAAAATATTGTGGTCTAGGAGCCCTTAAATGTTGAGATATTTGAATTTTTATTTTGATCTAGATGGTCCTATTTATAGATTTGGCAACACATGTAACGTTGATGCAAGGGAGCTAACACTGCGGCTTTGTTGACATCCTCACTTTTTCAGAGGCTAGAACAAGCTGTAATGCATGTATTATGGTCCGCGCATGGTGACATATCGTCATTATATGGTCTTATGGTGCGTTTGACATCGATTGTGGGAAAACTACACTTTGTAAACACGGGAGTGCGTTAGTATGCCTTTAAACTATGCGATACATGGCTCTCTGCCATTAACCATTCGGAAACAGTCGGCGCCGTCTTCCTTGATTTTAAGAAAGCGTTTGATATTGTTGATCACACAATTCTGTTAAAGAAATTATCTTGTTATTTAGGCGACGCATCCTATTTACCTTGTTTTCGTTCTTATTTAGCGAACAGAACGCAGTTTGTCTCCCTTAATGGTAACCGTTCTTCCATAGGACGGCTAATGCACGGCGTCCCACAAGGATCAGTTTTGGGCCCACTTTTATTTTGCATTTACATTAACGATCTACCACTCTATATATCAGACAAGACGGTTATTAATGACCTTTTTGCAGACGACTCGTCTCTTTACACGTCCGGTAAAAGTTCTATTGAAACCTCTCTTCAAACGAGTTTGAACAACATATTTGATTGGTTTAAACAAAACTCAATGATTATACACCCAGGCAAAACTAAATGCATGGTGATCACAACACGACAGAAACACCAACTCGCTCCTCTGAATCTTCATCTCAGTTTAAATGAGTCACCCATTGAGCAAGTAA
>NC_090261.1:16799851-16809851 GCF_037325665.1 Littorina saxatilis
GTTCACCAGCGCCAAGCTGCTTGGCGCTGGTTAACAATATTCACTTATTTTGCCAAAAACACACTTTTTGGCCAAAACTGGCGGTATTGGCCAAAAAAGCAAAGTTTTGGCCAAAAAAGTATAGTTTCGGCCAAAAACGCCAGTTTTTGCCAAAACCGCCAGTTTTGGCCAAAACCGCCAGTTTTGGCCAAAACCGCCAGTTTTGGCCAAAAAAGTGCGGTTTTGGCCAAAAAAGTGAATATTGTTCACCAGCGCCAAGCAGCTTGGCGCTGGTGGACAATATTCACTTTTTTTTGCCAAAAACACACTTTTTTTGGCCAAAAACGTACATTTTTGGCCAAAAAAGCAAAGTTTTGGCCAAAAAAGTATAGTTTCGGCCAAAAAACGCCAGTTTTGGCCAAAACCGCCAGTTTTGGCCCAAACCGCCAGTTTTGGCCAAAAAAGTGCGTTTTTGGCCAAAAAAGTGAATATTGTTCACCAGCGCCAAGCTGCTTGGCGCTGGTGGACAATATTCACTTATTTTGCCAAAAACACACTTTTTTTGGCCAAAACTGGCGGTATTGGCCAAAAAAGCAAAGTTTTGGCCAAAAAAGTATAGTTTCGGCCAAAAACGCCAGTTTTGGCCAAAACCGCCAGTTTTGGCCAAAACCGCCAGTTTTGGCCAAAACCGCCAGTTTTGGCCAAAAAAGTGCGTTTTTGGCCAAAAAAGTGAATATTGTTCACCAGCGCCAAGCTGCTTGGCGCTGGTGGACAATATTCACTTATTTTGCCAAAAACACACTTTTTTGGCCAAAACTGGCGGTATTGGCCAAAAAAGCAAAGTTTTGGCCAAAAAAGCAAAGTTTTGGCCAAAAAGAGATTTGGCCAAAAAAGTGAATATTGTCCACCAGCGCCAGCAAATACAAAAGATTTTGCCAAAAAAAGATTTGGCCAAACAAAAAAGATTTGGCCAAAAAAGTGAAGATTTGGCCAAATCTTTTTTGTTTGTCCAAATCTTTTTTGTTTGGCCAAATCTTTTTTTGGCCAAATCTTTTTGTGGCAGAAGTTTGGCCAAATCTCCCGTTTTAGCTAACATAAACAGTTTTAGCCAAATCTATTTTATTTGGCCAAATGTGTGGGTTGTTTTGGCCAAATCTTTGTCTTTTTTGGCCAAAACTGGCGGTTTTTGCCAAAAAAAGTGAATATTGTCCACCAGCGCCAAGCATAGATGTAACTAGCTGAAGCTGTAGGTGTGTTATGTACTTTTACAGTAGGGGGAGGGGGGGGTGAACATACTGCTGTTTTTGTAGCTGTTGGTGTGTTTTGCACACAGGGGGGGGGGGGGGGGGGGATTGGGGTTGTATACTGCTGTATCTGTAGCTCTAGGTGTGTTTTGCGCTCTACACGAGGGAAGGGGGTGGAGTGTTGTATGTTTGGTACTGTTACAGTGGTGGCAGCGGGGGAGGGGGATGTACATAATTCTGAATCTGTAGCTGTAAATGAGTTTTGTACTGTTACAGTGGTGGGGGGGGGGGGGGGGTTGGGGGTTGTACATACTGCTGTAGCTGTAGGTGTGTTTTGCACTGTTACTAAGGGGGAGGGGAGGTGTACATACTGCTGTAGCTGTAGCTGTAAGTAATTTTTGCACTGTTACACTTGGGGGGTTGTATATACTGCTGAATCTGTTGCTGTAGGTGTGTTTTATACTGTAATACTGAGGGGGGGGGGGGGTGTATACGGCTGTATCTGTAGCTGTAGGTGTGTTTTGTACTGTTACAGTGAGGGCGGTACGCGGTAGGGGCGGGGGGTTCTACATACTGCTGTATCTCTAGCTGGTGATTTGTTTTGCACTGTTACACTGGGGGGGGGGGGGGTTGTACACACTGCTGTATCTGTAGGTTTGTTTGCAACTGTAACACTGGGGGGAGGGGGGGTTATACTGCTGTAGCTGTAGCTGTAAGTGAATTTTGCACTGTTACACTTGGGGGGGGGGGGGGGGGTGGTGGTGGTACATACTGCTGTATCTGTAGCTGCACCCAGCCAGCAAGACATTAGCGGCCGATAGTCGGCCGAACACCCTTCAAAAAGTCGGGCAGGTGACGTCAAAAGATACGACGCGGGTGTTGGCCCGACTAACTTTTGCAAAGAGGCAACGAGGCGGCCGACAGGCGGCCGAACACCTGTACTATGGCGGCACGCATCCGGTCCGATGTTAATCGGCCCGATGGCTTGTTGGACCTGCGGCCCGACACCTTATGCCGACATCGTCCCGATGTCTTCCCGCTGAAATCGATATCTTCCCGATGTCGGCATAAGGTGTCGGACCGCAGGTCAAACAAGTCATCGGGCCGATTAACATCGGACCGGATGCGTGCCGCCATAGTGCAGGTGTTCGGCCGCCTATCGGCCGCATCGTTGCCTCTTTGCAAAAGTTAGTCGGGCCAACACCCGCGTCGTATGTTTTGACGTCACCGGCCCGACTTTTTGAAGGGTGTTCGGCCGATTATCGGCCGCTAATGTCTTGCTGGCTGGGCATTGAGCAAGTAACCAGCCATCGTGTTCTCGGGGTCACAATAGACGCTGGATTAAAGTGGCAGTCCCACCTCAACCGTGTTACCAAAACCTTATCTAAAAACGTGTTCCTTCTCTCCAAATTAAAGCATTACGCTGATACCTCAGCAATCAAGTTGTTTTATTTTGGTCATATTTTACCTCATCTGAATTATGCATCTACACTTTGGGATGGTTGTAGCGATGTTCACTTAAAAAAAAAGTAAATTCTCTTCACCGTCGCGCAGCTAAACTTATCATGCCGGGTCCGCAAACATCAACAGATCAAAAGCTTAGCAGCCTTAATTTTTTTATCACTTAAAGATCAGTTATTATTTAATAAGGCGCTTTTAATGTTTAGGGTTCAAATAAACGAGACCCCACAGTACATGCGATCATTATTTCAGAAAGCAACAGACCGATATGGCTCAAACATTAATTTCCCCGCTACCCCGTATTGATTTATATAAAACCAGTTTAGCGTTTTCGGGCTCAACAATTTGGAATTCGCTACCATGTGAGATAAAGGGGTCAAGCACGATTAAACACTTCAAAGCGCAGCTTTGCAAATATCTGATGTCACGAACAGTTACATTCTAAAGCTGTTTCTAGCAAGAATGCATTGCTATCACTAACCTCTATATATTTTGTTGATGATGATAATGATGTCGACGATGATCATGATGATGATGAGGTTGTTGGTGTGTGTGTGTGTGTGTGTGTGTGTGTGTGTGTGTGTGTCTGCGTGTGTGTGTGTGTGTCTGCGTGTGTATGTGTGTGTGCGTGCGTATATGTCTGTGTGTGTGCGCATATGTGTGTGTGTGTGTGTGTGAGTGTGTGTGTGTGTGTGTGTGTGTGTGTGTGTGTGTGTGTGTGTGTGTGTGTGAGTGTGTGTGTGTGTTGTATTGAGTGCGAACGTGATTGCAGGCATGCGGCGCGCGTGTGTGTGTGAGTCGACTTTTCTTTTCCTTTGTATTATATTGACATACATGTACATTTCAATGTTCTATCATGCATTATGTATTCGTATAGGTAATGTTGTAATTAGTAATACAGTATGATTGCGATTGACAATTGTCCTTTTATTTTTATTTTTATGTCTTAGTTTAGCAGGGACAGATTGTAAGACTAGGCGTGAGCCTAAAATCTTCATCCTTGAGTAATAAAGTTCGTTCTCTCTCTCTCTCTCTCTCTCTCTCTCTCTCTCTCTCTCTCTCTCTCTCTCTCTCTCTCTCTCTCTCTCTCTCTCTCTCTCTCTCTCTTTTATCTCTCTCTTTTATAAATAAAGTTCAAAGTTCTCTCTTTATATTTATTCTACTCACAAAGATCTAAGTGAACAAGCAAGAGTCCTCCAAGAAAACGTTGATCGATTGCTGGAATGGTCAGAACTAAACCATATGTCATTGAACCCAAATAAAACTAAATGCATGCTTTTAACCACTAGACAAAAACGACAAAAGCTATCATCGAGATTTCCGAAACTGCAAATACAAAATCAAGATGTAACTGAAGTTAATAACCATAAAGTGTTGGGAATAACCATTGATAATAATCTGTCTTGGTCAAAACATGTTGATACATTTTGTAAAAGTACTTCTAAAACAATATTTCAGTTATCAAAAATTAAACACTTTCTAGACCTACGCACACGGAAACTGTTTTTTCAGGCATATATTCAATCAACTATTGATTATGCATCCACAGTGTGGGACTCTCTGCAAGTGCAAACACTTTGGAACACTTGTGCTCTTTACATAGACGAGCTGTTAAATTAATTCTTTTAAAAAATACATCTCTCTCTACGTCTGATTATAAAAGATTAAAGATTCTTCCTATCAAATTAAGATTTACCAATAACAAAGGTGCAATGATGCATAGAATTATGTCAGGGAATGCACCTACACTTATTGCCTCAAATTTTAAATCGAATAATTCAAGAAAACTAAAAAATTAATTACCCCAACCCCTAGAATTGACCTGTATAAGTCAAATCTTTCTTATTCTGGCGCACTATAATTGTGGAACTCCATTCCTGATATAATTAAAATGCAAGTCAATGAAACATCATTCAAAGAACTCTACATGTTTCTCTTAAATAAATAAATCTTTGATAATATTTCATCATTGATTGATATTCATAATGCATATTGAAATGTCTTTTTAATTGTTTGACATGTTACTTATGTAAATTGTATTGCAGTTAACTTAACTTCTATTTCTTCTTGTTATTAATCGAGTTACCCTCATTGGGCGAGGGCCGGATGAAAAAAAGCATGTATACATTGCTTATTCTGTTACCCTCGAAAAATATTACTCACTCACTCACTCACTCTCTCTCTCTCTCTCTCTCTCTCTCTCTCTCTCTCTCTCTCTCTCTCTCTCTCTCTCTCTCTCTCTCTCTCTCTCTCTCTCTCTCTCTCTCTCTCTCTCTCTCTCTCTCTCTCTCTCTCTCTCTCTCTCTCTCTCTCTCTCTCTCTCTCTCTCTCTCTCTCTCTCTCTCTCTCTCTGTGCTACACAGACGATTACGTGAACGTACTAATGGATGTTCTGTTTTTTTCTATAAGTATACGTACCATAAGCTCATCTTTCTTGCTTTTCGAGTAATGAAACAGTGTCTACACAAAATGTAAAAAGCCCACTGGCATAGGTCGTCTTGTACAAACAACTTGACACACAGACAGCGGATCAAGATGTAGCCTCCAACCGCGCCGTCTGTCAATCAGCGGGCGACTCTTGTTCATGAAAATTACCAGCCACTAGATGGTATAATTAGCAGGATTACAGCTATTGTCCAGTCTAAGCAGGCCGACGTTTACACACAACATGCGGTTCGTCTCAATACAAAGCCTGTATTTAATTACCAGTATGGTGCGCGGCCATATGCATACAGACAATCAATACCCGGGTATTGCAGAGTCTGCTGGTTTAAAGGCACAGTAAGCCTCCCGTAAACCATCACAGATACTGTTAGGCTTTTACACACAGTACAAACACCCTTTCATTTAAACACTCACCTCCCGCAGTGGGGCACTGCGGTTATGAAATTAAAGGCCCCTCCTGTTTTTGGAACCGCAGGAGCTTTCTAGTTTGCTGTTAGGTAGATTTTTCATGGTTCCTCTTTCCTGTCATGCTCTCTTTTTCTTCATGAATTCTTTTCTTTTTTCTGACTTCTTGCTCATTCACCTGTATTTTTTCCAAAAATCTCTTCTCTTGCCGCTTGTCTCGCGATTCATGTATAGTTTAATCTGTTAGTGTTCTGATGTAAGTCCAGCAGTAGATAGGTTAAGCCTATTTTAACATACTGGAAACTGGTAATCTTCCAGTAGGTATTAATTTAGTTTTACTAAAGCCTGCTGGGACACAAGTAATGGGTTAGTGCATTTGTAAACAGGAATCGCTTGACAAGTGGCCCCCTGCATCCCCCCCTTCCTCGTCCTGATATGGCTCTGCGTAGTCGGCTGGACGTTAAGCAACAAATAAACAAAACAAAACAAACAAACACTCACCGCTTGAGAACATCCTAGGTGCCCTCCGTAAAGAGCGAGCAATTTTCAAAGAATTTATTTTTGCGTGGTTTATCTTACCCCTGAGTCATCGTGAACCCGTGTGATCCAGTTTCCCTTTTTCACAATGTTGTCGTCAGTTTGTAATTCGCTGTGAGCTTATCTGCAATAGCACGTTATTATGTACCTCTGACTATGCACGAAACAAACAGCTGTGGTTTACAAGAACTCTCGCGATGGCTTTTGACTGTTCAGAGGAACTGGCGGATAGGCATAATCCGTCGTCTGCTACGAGAACCACGACCTTGCGTGACCCTGCTTCCGGGCGTTTCTTTTTTCAAACTTTCAAAACTTCGAATTGTACTGATCTTGTCTTGATGAAAAAAGAATTCTTTTATGATTTAACAAGGTTTGTGTAACAAGCTGTCAATTTATTATTAAGATTTTAAAAGTTAGGTCTAGCGCCAAAACGCACCACGGTCCGATTGTGTGAGGAGACAATCCGCAAAATTAATTATTTGAAAATTGCTCGCTCTTTACGTAGGGCACCTAAGATGTTCCCGTTTGGTGAGCGTTCAAATGGAAGGGTGTTTGTACTGTGTGTAAAAGCCTGACAGTATCTGTGATGGTTTACGGGAGGCTTACTGTGCCTTTAAACAAGTTTGTTCACTTTCGTCATATACAACCGTTACAGAAAACCTACGGAACGATGAACAGAAAAACTGCATATGATCACGTTCTAAGGTATTATAAAGAACATGACACAGTTATGATCACAACGTAGCAGAAAAGCGATACAATCAGCAATAAACTTTCACGTATACTATTTCATTTTTATATTTAGTCAAGTTTTGACTAAATATTTTAACATCGAGGGGGAATCGAAACGAGGGTCGTGGTGTATGTGCGTGTGTGTGTGTGTGTGTGTCTGTCTGTCTGTCTGTGTGTGCGTGTGTGTAGAGCGATTCAGACTAAACTACTGGACCGATCTTTATGAAATTTGACATGAGAGTTCCTGGGTATGAAATCCCCGAACGTTTTTTTCATTTTTTTGATAAATGTCTTTGATGACGTCATATCCGGCTTTTCGTGAAAGTTGAGGCGGCACTGTCACGCCCTCATTTTTCAACCAAATTGGTTGAAATTTTGGTCAAGTAATCTTCGACGAAGCCCGGGGTTCGGTATTGCATTTCAGCTTGGTGGCTTAAAAATTAATTAATGACTTTGGTCATTAAAAATCTGAAAATTGTAAAAAAAAATAAAAATTTATAAAACGATCCAAATTTACGTTTATCATATTCTCCATCATTTGCTGATTCCAAAAACATATAAATATGTTATATTTGGATTAAAAACAAGCTCTGAAAATTAAATATATAAAAATTATTATCAAAATTAAATTGTCCAAATCAATTTAAAAACACTTTCATCTTATTCCTTGTCGGTTCCTGATTCCAAAAACATATAGATATGATATGTTTGGATTAAAAACACGCTCAGAAAGTTAAAACAAAGAGAGGTACAGAAAAGCGTGCTATCCTTCTTAGCGCAACTACTACCCCGCTCTTCTTGTCAATTTCACTGCCTTTGCCATGAGCGGTGGACTGACGATGCTACGAGTATACGGTCTTGCTGAAAAATGGCAGCTACTTGACTAAATATTGTATTTTCGCCTTACGCGACTTGTTTTATTTGGACAAGGGAGGGGGAGAGAGAGAGGGGGAGTGGGAGATACACAGTGAGACAGACAGAGTCGGACAGAGAGACATACAGAGAGACCGACAGAGACAGACAGACAGGCAGATAAGATCAAGATCAATCTGTATTTTTCGAGGGTAATAGGATAAGCATTTTCATTCAATTTTGCATCTATCCAGATCCATCGCCCAAAGTTTGTTTTAGTATCATTTGAAATAATATTGCATGTGACAAGAAGAGGTTCGACTATACTTTTTTCAGGAATGTATTGTCACAAAGACTACACCCGTACAGTAACGTCTGTGATTGGCATGTAGGCTTAATTGGCATGTATTGATGTGCCTCTTGATCAGTTGCCGGTTGGTTTACGACCGACCATAAGAGGGCTGAGTTCAGGTTTTACATCTGTTTGTATTAGCTGCAGGATCCCCGGACCATAAAACACTTAAATGGTAGCTTCTTATATCGACAACTAGCGTTTGCCGAAGAAGAAAAAAAACCATGTCTGAGCTCATATCTAGTACTTCGCTCAACTATGTTTTGTGTATACGCAGCACATATGACCTTGAAAGTGCATTAGTTGTCCTCTCAGGTCATTTGAGGTGAGACTTCGGTTACGCAGGGCAGCCAAACAGACGAATCTATCGTCTTGTCTGGATGTGATTCGTGGACGTCCAGGTCGTGGTCGTTGTTCAGCCCGTCCAGTGGTCTCAAAGCGATCTCTCAGTCTCTGGGTGACGGAATGGCTTACAGCAAGTCTTCTGGCCACTTCTCGCATGGATACGCCATCATTGATCCATGTCAGGGCCCTTCCTCTGTCCATCGCACTCAGTCTTCGTCGTGGGGACATGGTTATTCATGCCCGTGTAACTTCCCTTTAAATAACCAAGCAAGTAAAACTGCAAGTGAGCAGTGGCCAGTGCTCACAACAGTCACGCCTTGCACGTGCACCATGTTTGAAGTGTCCCCCTTACTTGCCTGGTCAGCACACCAAGCATAAACTTTTAGAAAATTACGTGAATTTTGCGTTTCTTTTGACTTGAAGTGTACACTTTCAACTCTGCCTGGGAATTTCAAACCATTGAAAAAAGGTAAAGAAATGTCTGAAGCAACAAATTGTGTTAGTAAATTGAAGCCTGTGTTTGCGTTTCATTAAACTCTGAACGTTTGAAGAATAAACGCAAAAATTAAGAGTGGCCCTTAAATTATTTGAGCAGTTTTCCTGCAGTCATCTAAAGTCAATGCAGTTTAACTGTGAGATGACCCATGCAAATTGTGTTGAAGAGAAAAACGCCACACACAAAATAATGGGGGAAAAGACTGATCACATTTCAACTGCGTAGTAGTCTACCACGTGTTATTGTTTGACTCAACTTGTGGGGCGCAACTCTCCCGCAACGCTTGGAAATCCTGACAGAGTTATTTCCGAACATCGTCTATTTTCCCTTTCGTCTTTTATCCTCTTCTCCATGTCTTTGTTACCCGGAAACGTTTTATCCACGTGACAATTTGCGCATGTAAAGCACGAACAGGCCAGGTGTTCATTTACATCAGAAAGTGACATTGTTCAAGGCAATTTAGTTAATAAGGCGAAAGTCGAGTCGGCTAATCAAGCAGCTAATTAGCGGGACGTTCATTTCCGTCTCCTGAAGGACAGGAAACTCGCCAGTCGTGTAGTGAGGCAGTTACGCGGCATTCGAACCGCCTGTATAGGCCTACCATGGTTCGCTGCACCTGAATGGGAGAATGCAATCTCTTTGAACATCCTAGAAGGGACATTTAGAGGGACAGTGCGCCTCCCGTTAACCATCACAGATACTGTCAGGCTTTTACACCCTTCCATTTGAACGCTCACCAAACGGGAACATCCTAGGTGCCCTACGTAAAGAGCGAGCAATTTTCAAATAATTAATTTTGCGGATTGTGTCAGAGACAATCGGACCGTGGTGCGTTTTGGCGCTAGACCTAATTTTTAAAAATCTAAATAATAAATTGACAGCTTGTTACACAAACATTCTCATAAAAGAATTCTTTTTTCATCAAGACAAGATCAGTACAATTCGAAGTTTTGAAAGTTTGAAAAAAGAAACGCCCGGAAGCAGGGTCACGCAAGGTCGTGGTTCTCGTAGCAGACGACGGTTTATGTCTATCGCCAGTTCCTCTGAACAGTCAAAAGCCATCGCGAGAGTTCTTGTGAACCACAGCCGTTTGTTTCGTGCATAGTCAGAGGTACATAATAACGTGCTATTGCAGATAAGCTCACAGCGAGT
>NC_090261.1:16814851-16877351 GCF_037325665.1 Littorina saxatilis
CGAGCACCCGAACACGTCGTCGGTAATACCCACATTATTCCACATTCCCGGTGACAAATGGGAGGTATAGTACAGGAAATAAGTTAAAACTACTTGATGATAGGGGTATAAAAGAGCAACAAAAAGTTATCCAGAATATATTAACGCCTTCCTGCTTTTTTATTCAAATTAACGCAATTGTTTTCTGAAATATTTTCAAAATTGGCAATACATTTTACTCAAAATACAAATGTATTTACATACACATATTAAAAAACAACAAACTATGTCTTCCTTTCTCATTATATGGCTTATGATTTCCCTGTTTCAGTAATTGTGTGAGAAATATACTCAAAAGTTCAGTATTGAAAATACGTCGTGCCCTTTGAACTCCAAGAGTGCGGTAACAGTTTTAGCGCATCGCCATTAGCCAATCAACTGGTTCACATCAGTCATGTGACACCAGTACTTACTGACAATTATCATTATCATCATTATCATTATCATTTTTATTATTATTATTATTATCATTATTATTATGTTAGTTCAATGAAAAGAACAAGGGTGTAGTGATGGGGAGCTCAATGCGGTCTTACTTTACATCGTCATTTTTCTCTTTCTTTATAACCTTTAGAAATTCATAACTTTGCCAATGTAAGTAACTATGGTAGGAGTACAGGTATTACAACCACGCACCGTCAAACGTGTTGCTTCGTTACAACAACGATCACGACCGCACACTCAACATGTTGGCCGGAAAATCTTGATTAGTTACGAATTATGAAACTGTTCGTCAATGTCCAGTATGAGCGACATTCATGAATTGAATCATTCATGACGGCACACACAGAGCAAAGTGAAATGTGCACGCGCTTCAGAGGCCAAAGCACCACTCGATACCAGTGACTGGAAAATGTTACGTCCAGGCGTTGAAAAATACAATACGGTGACTCGCACATGATTTGGTTCAGGGGTACCAACTTCCCACCGGCACACGGTTGGCCTAGTGGTAAGGCGTCCGCCCCATGATCGGGAGGTCGTGGGTTCGAACCCCGGCCGGGTCATACCTAAGACTTTAAAATTGGCAATCTAGTGGCTGCTCTGCCTGGCGTCTGGCATTATGGGGTTAGTGCTAGGACGGGTTGGTCCGGTGTCAGAATAATGTGACTGGGTGAGACATGAAGCCTGTGCTGCGACTTCTGTCTTGTGTGTGGCGCACGTTATATGTCAAAGCAGCACCGCCCTGATATGGCCCTTCGTGGTCGGCTGGGCGTTAAGCAAACAAACAAACAAACAAACAAACTTCCCAAGCAACCGATGAGCTATGGACGCTATGTCCGTCGTGCTTGGCGGAAAGGATACTTACTATCTAGGTGAGTGTTCGTAACAACATTGTCTTTTCCAGGAACAAATCGACTATTGACCTACGAGTAACGCGTTTGGCCATTAGCAGAAGTACATTATAAATAGATGTAGCTTACGACCATTACATGCAGTCGACGCGCTGTGATACAATCGCCCATTGTTACCAGAATAAAAGAATGGGTACTTCTGGGAAATCGTTCACTAAAAGTACTCGATAATTTTGCAGCCCTTTGATAAACTCGATCTTCAATACATGACTCAAAACCTTTGGAATGAATTTGATGAATAAAATACAAGAATTACGAGTTAAGAAAGTAAAGAAAAGTGGAAGATTAAAAAAATTGAAAAATGTTCTTTACTGCCAAGATATTCGATCCCGTGACCGCCATAGCAACGGCTTGTCTGTCAGGCGCTCTATACAAATTAGGCCAACCGGGCTCACTGGTCTTTTAACTTCGAATATTACACGCGAGGTCTCGAGCATGTGTCAGTATCGGTAACGACTCGTCGTTTTCAGAGTTTTTTTTCGTTCGTATTTGTGTACTGTAGGGGAAGGGCTTCTAATATGAACCACTTTTTGTTTTATGCTGATAACTAGCTTGTTTTCTTGCGAAGAAGTTTCATTTTGTGTTTGGTAGTCCTTCTCTCTTAGGTTAACCGTGACGCGTAATAAGAGTGAAATAGCTTTGATAGACATTCAGCAAAAATTAAATACAGAAAAAATCACAAACGGTCCATATTAGGAGCCTGGGCGCCCAATATGGACCAGTGAAGAGGCCTTCACGAATCACTGTAAAAAGCCCCCTATGCTTCAAAATAACATGAAACAACTTAGTGTGCAAGTCAGACTTATTAAAATATGCTTTAGATTTATCTGTTTCGGGTTGATGAGAGCATTATTTGAAGCACACCAGGAAACTAAAGAAGCTTATCAAAAACAGAGTAAAAATAAGTGAAATTATCAACTTCCACGAAAAGAAGACTATTTGTTATATTTTTTTTAAATCTCGAGGGCTAGTTATAGGTTATTTTCAGCAAGCTTCTTAGTGAATTAATAAAAATAGCTTTTAGCTTTTCTTTTCTTCGATTTGTTGAAGGTGGTCCATATTAAGGGACTCACACATACTTTGAGATTTTGCTAATATTTTTTGTTTGCAATAGAAACTCGGGGTCAATACTGCTAAAATATAACAAATACAGCCTTGGCTGTCATTTATATAGCAATTTATACCTTCTGTCTTTCTCACTGTTCGAGGTCAATTGATTTGAAAACTGACCCTCTGCTCCCGTTCACTTCGTATTATGACGTTTGGAAAGCATACTCAAGTAGCATTAATTTTAAGGGTGACCGACATTGTGTCCAGCTCCGAAATGCATTGAACAACCGCCGAAAGGCGCTGATCGACATCATTGCATGAAAGGATTTCCCAACCCATAATTGCAAAAGGTTTTGGAGATTTTGAAGATTTATTTCGCGACGACGACGCTCTAAGGTCGGTTTGTTATAGAAAGGAAAGCAAGCGGTTAAATACGGGAGCCGACAGAGCAAATGAAGGGGGATACGAACTTGTAGATCATACACCTGTGCCATTAGTGATATGCTGAGTTGAATCAGTTTGTGACTGGCAGACTGGCGATGTGACAAGGAGATTAGATCACCTGCACGCCGTCACCTGGGCTCTCCCTACACGATAAATTGCGAGAACGCAGTGAAACATGTCTTTTCTTTTTCAAATCCAGTCAATATATTGCTGGAGACAGGGAATTGATGTGCGTGTGAGTGTGTGTGTGTGTGTGTGTGTGTGTGTGTGTGTGTGTGTGTGTGTGTGCGTGCGTGCGTGCGTGCGTGCGTGACTGAGTGCGTGCGTGCGTGTGGACCACCTTTCGTTCTGACAAACTAACGGTCCTAGAGCGCTCAGAAAAGTTTCATTCGCTGCATGTATCCTCTCTTGATAACTTGCGGACGCACAACGCACAAAACCGTTATGTTTTTTCTCCCTTTTGTTTTTGTTTACACTGTTTACACTGTTTTCGTTCACTCTAAATTTGACGCTTAAAATGGACTACTTTTTCTCAAAAGACAAAGCTATAAACACGCAAAAATTGCATTATGGGACTGCTAAGGTTGTATTTGCTACACTTTAGCAGTGTTGGCCCCGAGTTTCTGTCACAAACAAAAAATTATAGCAAAAACTCGAAGTATCTCTGTGTCCCCTAATATGGACCACCTTCAACAAATAGAAGAAAAGATAAGATAGAGGACGGTTTCAGTCATTTATTAAGAAGCTTGCTGAACATGACATATAACTACCCCTCGAGATTTCCAAAAAGTATACAGTCTTCTTTACGTGAAAGTTGATAATTTCAATTATTTTCTCTCTGTTTTTGAGTTTTTTTTTTTTTAAGTTTCCTCTTGTGTTTCAAATAAAGTTATTGTCGAACCCAAACCTGTAAGTCTGAAGCATACTTCAATTAGTCTGACTTGCATGGTAAGTTGCAAGTTGTATCGTGTTATTTTGAAGTAAACGGGGCTTTTTACAGTGATTTTCGAAGGTCTCATCACTGGTCCATATTAAGCGCCCACTAGGCCCCTAATATGGACCAGTTGTGAATGTTTCTCTATTTGATATTTAGTGAATGACTGTAAAAGCTAATTCTCTCTAATTAGTCTTCAATATTTACGAAAGAGAGAACAACTAGGGGAAAGGCTCCTAATATGGACCGGCTCCTAATATGGACCACCTCCTGTTCTGACAAACTAACGGCGCGAGAGCGCTCAAAACAATTTCATTCGCTTTATTCACCCTCTCTGGATAAGTTGCACATGTCAAAACAGTTGCAGAAACACAAACCTCAAAACCGTTAGGCTTTTTCGCTTTTTTTTCACTTTTGGCAGCGTTTACTCTAAATTTGCCGTCTAAAACGGACTCGTTTCTGCCCACAGCCAAAGCTTTCATAACACAAAAATGGCTATATATGACAGCTAAGACAGTATTTGTTACATTTTAACAGTGAGTACCCCGAGTTTCTACTGCAAACAAAAAATAATAGCAAAACCTCAAAGTGTGTGTTAGTCCCCTAATATGGGACCACCTTCAACAAACCGAAGAAAATAAAAACTAAAGGCAATTTTAATTAATTCATTAAGAAGCTTGCTGAAAACAACCTATAACTAGCCCTCGAGATTTAAAAAAAATATAACAAATAGTCTTTTTTTGTGGAAGTTGATAATTTCACTTATTTTCACTCTGTTTTTGATAAGCTTCTTCAGTTTCCTGGTGTGCTTCAAATAATGCTCTCATCAACCCGAAACAGCTAAATCTAAAGCATATTTGAATAAGTCTGACTTGCACATTAAGTAGTAGGGGAAAGGCTCCTAATATGGACCGGCTCCTGGTATAGACCACCTCCTGTTCTGACAAACTAACGGCGCGAGAGCGCTCAAAACAATTTCATTCGCTTTATTCACCCTCTCTGGATAAGTTGCACATGTCAAAACAGTTGCAGAAACACAAACCTCAAAACCGTTAGGCTTTTTCGCTTTTTGTCACTTTTGGCAGCGTTCACTCTGAATTTGCCGCCTAAAACGGACTCGTTTCTGTCCACAGCCAAAGCTTTCATAACACCAAAATGACCATATATGACAGCTAAGACAGTATTTGTTACATTTTAACAGTGTGTACCCCGAGTTTCTACTGCAAACAAAAAATAATAGAAAAACCTCAAAGTATGTGTGAGTCTCCTAATATGGACCACCTTCAACAAATCGAAGAAAATAAAAACTAAAGGCAATTTCAATTAATTCATTAAGAAGCTTGCTCAAAATAACCTATAACTAGTCCTCGAGAGTTAAAAAAAAAATATAACAAATAGTCTTTTTTTGTGTGGAAGTTGATAATTTCACTTATTTTCACTCTGTTTTTGATAAGCTTCTTCAATTTCCTGGTGTGCTTCAAAAAATGCTCTCATCAACCCGAAACAGATAAATCTAAAGCATATTTAAATTAGTCTGACTTGCACACTAAGTTGTATCATGTTATTTTGAAGTATTTTGTTCTCTTTGCCTGCGCGCGTATAGTATGTTGGTTATGTTTGGTCATAGTATGTTTGTTTATGTTTGGTCGTTATCTTGCCTGTGCGTGTATTGTATGTTTGGTCGCTTTCTTTGCCTGTGCATGTATAGTTTGTTGGTTATGTTTGGTCGGTTTCTTTGCCTGTGCGTGTATAGTATGCTTGGTCGATGTATGTATTGTAAAGCGCTAAGAGTAGACATTTTTCTAGAATAGCGCTATAAAAGTTTGCATTATTATTATTATTATTATAGGGGGCTTTTTACAGTGATTCGTGAAGGCCGCTTCACTGGTCCATATTGGGCGCCCAGGCTCCTAATATGGACCATTTGTGATTTTTTTTCTGTATTTAATTTTTGCTGAAGGTCTATCAAAGCTATTTCACTCTAATTAGGCCTAACGGTTAAACTAAGAGAGAAGGACTACCAACCACAGAATGAAACTTCTTCGCAAGAAAACAAGCTAGTTATCAGCAATAAACAAAACGTGGTCCATATTAGGGGCCCTTCCCCTACCAAACACAAAATGAAACTACTTTGCAAGAAAGCAAGCTAGTTAGCAGCGTGAAACAAAAAGTGGTCCATAATAGGGGCCCTTCCCCTATTAGGATGCACTGTAACATGTGTTACTTACTTCCGCTTAAAACTGTATAGTTGTCTTTTATGTCTTGCATATTTTTAAATGATTTAAATGAAACACCAAAAGCGGCGACTTTGATGATAACGATATTTTGAAGAAACAAACATACGTCATCACTACATACACAAGAACAATGTGACGTGATTTTAATTGACGTCAAAATCTGTATGATTACCTTACCTTTCCAATGAAATGCCGTTAAAGGCACAGTAAAGCCTCCCGTAAACCATCACAGATACTGTCAGGCTTTTACACACAGTACAAACACCCTTTCATTTAAACACTCACCGCTTGAGAACATCCTAGGTGCCCTTCGTAAAGAGCGAGCAATTTTCAAAGAATTTATTTTTGCGTGGTTTATCTTACCCCTGAGCCATCGTGAACTCGTGTGATCCAGTTTCCCTTTTTCATAATGCAGTCGACGTCGTCAGTTAGGAATTTGAATGCGACTCGCTGTGAGCTTATCTGCAATAGCACGTTATTATGTACCTTTGACTATGCACGAAACAAACGGCTGTGGTTCACAAGGACTCTAGCGATGGCTTTTGACTGTTCGGAGGAACTGGCGATAGGCATAAACCGTCGTCTGCTACGAGAACCACGACCTTGCGTGACCCTGCTTCCGGGCTTTTCTTTTTTCAAACTTTCAAAACTTCGAATTGTACTGATCTTGTCTTGATAAAAAAAAAAATTCTTTTATGATTTAAGAATGTTTGTGTAACAAGCTGTCAATTTATTATTTAGATTTTAAAAGTTAGGTCTAGCGACGAAACGCACCACGGTCCGATTGTCTCTGACACAATCCGCAAAATTAATTCTTTGAAAATTGCTCGCTCTTTATGTAGGGCACCTAGGATGTTCCCGTTTGGTGAGCGTTCAAATGGAAGGGTGTTTGTACTGTGTGTAAAAGCCTGACAGTATCTGTGATGGTTTACGGGAGGCGCACTGTGCCTTTAAAGAATGTTAGACAAGCGGTTCAACTTCTATGTCCGCCTAATGAACCCAACCCTCTTAACGGGAATAGTAAGCACAAAGAAGAAAAATACGCACATAAAACCACGTTTTTCTCAACAGCGGTATAACGAATAGCCCCAGGACTCTAGATTTAGAATTCTTTTGTTAATGTAGCCAAGTGCACTTCGCTACCCAAAACACTCTAATCATCGCATAGCGAAACAGCCTTGTGTACAGTACAAACGGGATCACCCACCCCATAGCAGACGATACGATGATGCGCGCGCACCTTGCCGGTGCAAATTCTAATAACATACCTTTCTTTATATATCTACCTAACTTCTATCTTTCAAAGTCCCTTTTATCTTTGATAATGTCCTAATTATATTTAGGTTTGCATAGAAGTCACTGATTAGGCTGGATGGCTGCATATTATTGTGTTATCTACGATAATGCTTCGAACTGACCAAAGCGTCACTTTGACCTTGACCGGTTTTCATGTATCGTCGAGAGAAATTGATTCTCACAAACTCATCTTTGTCTTTTCAATCATTGTTTTGTCATTTTTGTATCACTATTACATATCCCGTACCTATGTTGCATATGATTTTAGTTTGTTTATAAGGATTTGGTCCGTCGCGATATAACCTTGAATGGTTGAAAACGACGTTAAACACTAAATAAAGAAAGAAAGAAAGGATTTGGTTGTAATGAGTGATGCTTGGTTTCTCTGCAAAGATTCCTGATTTATGCAGACAGGTACTCGCGCCGGAATTTAGCCGATTCCATTTACTTTCGGACTTTGCCGCTTCGTACTAAGTCACTGCATAATGTTTCCCCAAGTAACGCATATCATGATGTTTGTCTAGGGTTCTTCTTTTTATCTGTATGATTTATGAGTTTGTCCATTATTCCAGTTTAGAAAGTTTTGTAATTTTCCGTACTGAAGTTGGTTCAGTGCCTTCACTAGGACCATTGTTTTTGTATCCTACTAAATAAATATAAGTTTTTACGAAATGTTATTATTGTAACGGAAAGCTAAAGGTCGTAGCTTTAATTTGATGTATTGTTTGTTAGGATTGGTTATGTATTTGTTTAAATAACGTAGGGTAAAGCATGTGTAAGAAACACAGATTCCGTGTTTCTGACCGTATTCAGGCGATTTTTATTCTCGCCGTGCCGGACGGCGCTTTCGTTGCGGTCCGCGCCGGGGCTATAAGTATAGGCCGAACACCGGCATAAGTATGCATTTGCTCCTAGCAGCTGAACACGACACTACACTTGCTTCGCTGTCTACGGGTTTTGCCTTCGGCCTCTACGCTTACTTGCATTGTTTTCTTGAATAAAAAGTTGAAACAAGACGCTTGGACTTGGGCTTCGATTCTACTACCTTCCACTCCTCCACTACATTAAAATCTGTCAAAAAAGTGTTGTAACAACCCCAACCCCGTCGGGTTGACCCAAGTGGTCTTTGGGCGACTGAATACATGTATTACTTTGTGGAATGCGATATTATTAAATTTTTACATTTTTACAAATCGCGGTTTTAGGTTCGACGTAATTTGTAAAATGTTTTTCCATTTTTACAAACCACGGGTTAACAAGCCTGCTCTGAACTTACTAGTCTTCGTGAAGACGTATGGCTATGCAGTGTGATCAACTCAGGCTGACGGATTGACTGAATGTTTTAATATTGCTATGAAGACTTATTTTGTTGTTTGTGAGTGCCATCAACATTGTTTTCAGAGAATGAATGCTTGTCAATGTAAGGGCTGTCTGTACGTACAGCGTGTCTGGTGGAGTGATATAGTAGTGACGTTTGTTCAATTACCACTTATTCATTTATATAACTAGAGTGTGTTTCCTTTCTTTTCCAGGTGCGCTGGGTGCGCTCCTTCATCACGACTAATTACTGATCACACGCCTGGGTGTAAAGGCAGTTCAGTTGCTTGATTCCTGCTGCACTGATCACCTCTTCAGTGGATTGTGGTTAATTTCTATCTCAGTTGAATACTGACTTTTGCTGGTTTGGAACGTTCGTCAGATGGTAAACATTTTCTGCGACACGCTACTGTCCATTTATTTTTCTGGCCAAGGAAGCACCATGCATTCGTTCATTAACAGTTCTGAATGAGGAAAAAATCGATTATTACTTCCCAGTCAGCTTTAGTGGTGACAAAGCTAGCGACACTTGTCGGATGAGTGCTTTTATTATGCGATTGATATTTTCTGCGTCTGAGTCTTCATTTGCTGCAAACAGTGTATTTGCCCACAGGAAAATAAGACAGCTGTAACTTCTCCATGATATGAACTAACAGGAAATCAGAAAGAAAAAACTCCACTGAAAGTAATGAAATAAGTGTAATTAGCACGCAAACCAAACACCGTTTGAGTCGTACGCGTTTGTTTCAGCTGGAAGAAAACTCCAGTTTGAGAAACTCATTTCCAGTATGATATTTTTGTACTGTTATAAAGCCTTGCAATTGTATATCCTGTGACACTGACACTAATTTCTGAAGTGAAACAATTGCGTAGTAACCTACCACTGATACAGTGGACCCAGGGCATGTTGAAGCGTTCTGTGAAAGACTTGCGAAATCACAAGCACAGCGTCTTGTCGAAAGATACGGAAAGGAACTCCAATTTCCCAGCTGTTGTGCGACTGCACCACGCCTGTTAACCATCCCGCATGCATCAGGAGAGTAATTTGTTGACTATTATGGGATGCTGCCAGGCCAGGTCTTTGACCGACGAGCAGGACGGTGGCCCCCTCCAGAGGAAAGGCGAGGGCGCCCAGCGCAACTACCTGCCCAAGTTTAGCGTGGACGGGTCCTCCTCACAGTCGCTCCGAGGGCTGCCCGATGAGCGCCCCGCATTCACAAGTAGACAGAAGAAGATCGTGCGGGAGTCGTGGGAGATCATTCAGAAGGACATCTCGAAGGTCGGGGTCATCATGTTCATAGGGTAAGTGGTCTGGCTGGTTTGTATGTGGTGGGGGGATGTGTGTGTGTGTGTGTGGTGTGGTGTGGTGTGGTGTGGTGTTGTTGTGTTGTGTGGTGTTGTGTGGTGTGGTTGGTGTTGTTGTGTTGTGTGGTGTTGTGTTGTGTTGTGGTGTGGTGGTGTGGTGTGGTGTGGTGTTGTGTGGTGTGGTGTGGTGTTGTTGTGGTGTGGTGTGGTGTTGTGTTGTGTTGTGTGCGTGTTTTGTGTGTGTGTGAGTGAGTGTGTGAGTGAGTGTGTGTGTGTGTGTGTGTGAGAGTGTGTGTGTGTGTTTGTGTGTGTGTGTGTGTGTATGTGTGTGTGTGTGTGTGTGTGTGTGTGTGTTCGGGAAGGACTTAATGAATGTTGTCGACATGGTGAAATATTGATTCTGTATTCTTTTCTTTTTCTTAGGGGGTGAGGGGGGGGGGGGCAGGTGACGGTAGGACGGACACCACCGATTTGGTCATTAGGGTGGCTTGTTTTTACAGGTGAAGTCGGCATGCCTATGATAAGAGAATATTTTGAGTGGTGGGTTGATGCGCCTCTCAATTGTGTGTGTGTCTTTCTTTTCTTCCTTGTTTGCTCTGTTTGTTTGTTTGTTTGTTTGTTTGATTGTATTTAACGAGGTCTGGATGCAAAACATCATAATGATGTTCAATGCGTGGTTTCATTATTTTAATGTGGGCCTTATTATTTCAATGACGATGGAAGGAGTTGTGCTGGCTTATGTGCACGTGATCAATGATTTGCAGGGTCGAGCATTGTCAGACATAAATAGGTGAACTTATTCTGTTTGTTTGGTTGTATTTAACGAGGTCTGCATGCAAAACATTATAATGATGTTGAATTCGTGGTTTCATTATCTTAATTTAGGCATGAGTATGTCAATGACGATGGTGGGAATTGTGCTGGCTTATGTGCACGTGATCAATGATTGGAATGGTCAAGCAGTTCTGACATAAATAGGTGAACTTATTCTGTATCTTGTTCACGCCGTGCACTATAAACGCCGACGAAGGGCAGAGAAAGACAGTCGTCCTTCGCCTCTAGCTAATACCCTAAGAGAACCGCCTCTCAGGATTCCACCGTCTTGCAGTGTACATACCCCCCCCCCCCCCCTCCTTCTTCCCTTACTCCCTGTGCTTCCTCCTACCCCAATCCCAACCACCCTTCGCTCTTGTTCTAGGTTCTATCAATTCCTGTTGTAAGTGTCTCTCGATCACCCCCTCTGGCTCTCCCAAAACGCACAGCACCGTGTGCACGGTCAAGCAACCTAATTACCGTCCCTCCCCTCCCCTGCAACGACCCTAGGTCGCTAAGGATCTGCCTATTTAACGCACAATCTATAGGATCATCAAAAAAGCGCTCAGAAATTACATCATTCATGATCGATAACGAGATTGACATCATGTTCCTTGTTTAAACGTGGCTGCGCCCTGCTGGCGATGAAGCAAAGTGTGCTGATCTCGGGCCTGCTGGCTACACAGTGCACTCGTTCCCCCGCGCTACCAACAGCAGAGGTGGAGGCATCACCTTCGTTGTGAGGTACTCCCTTTAAGACTATGTGTCTATTGTCACATCATTCTCCTTACAGCATAGTACTTTTAAAGTACCGCCCTGATATGGCCCTTCGTGGTCGGCTGGGCGTTAAGCAAACAAACAAACAAACAAACAAAAACGTTTAAAGTTGCACAGTTGTCACTTACGTTAAACAGCCAAAAAACAAACTTATTCTGTGTGTACCGTCCACCACCAAGCAAAAAGAACAAATTCACTGAAAAAGCGTTGCTTGACTTTATCGAGTATTGGATGGCCTCTCTGGCAATTTGATTGTCCTAGGCGACCTCAACTTTCATTTTGATGTCAAAAACGACCCGAGCACTAGCAAACTTCGAAAGACTGCAGAATTCTTATGTCTCTGCCAGGCAGTCACAGAACCGACCCACACAAAATGGACATCTTCTGGACCTTGTGTTTCACGGGCAGGACGAAATCCTTCGCTCCTGTGAATTGCACCATGGGTTGCCTTCAGACCACACGGCTGTACTATGCCATTTGAACATCCCCAAGCCTGCTACTAAACCTGATGTTGCGCCAATCCGTTGTTTATCAAAGATCGACTTCGCTGCTCTAAAGCAAGACATTGCCAACACGGTTTCACCGGACACATCCATTTCTGAACTAAACGACAAACTTTGGGCAATTTTCGATACCCATGCCCCCATCATCCTGCAAAAAGTGCCGCAGAGGAAGCCGACGCCCTGGTATAGCGCTGTGGCCGATGAGCTGCAGCCGCTTAAGCAGGAGCGTCGCAGGGCAGAACGGCAGTGGAAGAAATCTGGGATCGTAGTTCAAAAACAAATTTTAAAGTGCAAGCCTGCAATGACCCTAACTTTAGGAACTTTAACTCACTGCTTGGCAAGACCAGATGCAAGTCCCTGCCAATTCATGACGAAAGCACACTCCCAGCAAGTTTCTCAGACTTCTTTCAAGAAAAACTTAGTTTGAGCAGGGACTCTTTTTTTGACCCTGTTCTTGTACCTGAACCAAATCATCTTTTTGTAGGCCCTCCCCTCGACGCTTGAGTCCAGTCTCTAAAAAAAACAGTCATTGAAATTATCCGAAAAACCGCACCCAAATCGTGCCAGTTAGACCCCAGCGATCCCCACCCACCTGCTACATGATCATGTTGATGTTCGTCTTCCAACGATTACAAAGATAATGAACGATTCCCTCATCACTGGAACAGTGCCACATGAATTCAAAACTGCAGTCGTCAAACCCTTATCAAAAAACCTTTCCTGGATCCCAACGTGCAACCTGTTGAAGAACTACTGTCCCATTTTAAACCTTCCTTTCCTTTCAAAATAACTTGAGAGAATTTGTTCTTCGGCAATTTCTCAGCCACTTAGAAACTCACAACCTCCTCAGCGCCGAATCCGTCAGCGTATCGTCCTGGACATGGTACGGAAACAGCCCTCCTGCGCATTGTGAACGATAACCTCACTGCGTTAGACCAACACAAGATCTCCGTGCTCCTGCTCCTCGATTTTTCCGCAGCCTTTGACACGATAGACCATGACATTCTCTTGTCTCGGCTCCAGTAATCTTTTGGCATCTCCGGAATCTTAGTTTCGGCCCTACATAATTATTTGAACGAAAACTGTTTGTGTCGATCAAAGATCAACAGTCTCCCACAACCCTCCTGGAGTTTGGTGTCCCACAAGGCTCCGTCCTGGGTCCTGTACTTTTTATCATGTACGCCACTCCACTTTCGCATCGTATTGACAGCCACCCTGTCGAGCATAACATTCTCTCAGGTGAAACTCAACTGTGTAAGTCAACCTGCCCGACAGAATCAGACAGCCTTCAAGAATGCAAAGAGGATGTTTAAAGTCTGGATGAACGCAAATAAGCTTAAACTGAACGATGACAATTTAGTGTCAAGCACCATTTGGTAATGTGGAGAAGATAAGGTACATGTCACTAGAATGAGAAGAATCTTCTCAAATCGAGAGAAGGGGCACAGCCTTGCTCTGGCAAAGGGCGTAAGAATACGCTCTCTGGAAAAGTTAACGCACTTCAAGAGTGCGCTAACAGTTTTAAGCGCATTGCCATTAGCCAATCAACTGTTTCACATCAGTCATGTGACACCAGTACTTACTGACAATTATTATCATTATTATTATTATTATTATTATTATTATTATTATTATTATTATTATTATTATTATTATTATTATTTTCTCACAAGTGGTTGTGTCAGGCACTTGTGGACACGCTTAAACCATATGAGACTGTGTCAACATGAAACCATGTGTAACCCGTGCCCACTCTGTAAGTCTTTCTTTATTCATACAACTTTTAGCCTACTGCATCACGACGATGACGATAATGATGATGATGATGATGATGAGGAGGAGGAGGAGGAGGAGGAGGAGGAGGAGGAGGAAGAAGAAGAAGACGAAGAGGAGAAAATGGACAACGGTTCTCGGCGGAGTTCTTAATTAGGGATGGTGATAATGATGGAGCTTCATCCGACGTGTTTGCTTGAAGCTTCTAAACAAGTACATACTTTGTACTCGGGTTCCGAAGGTCCCTAATCTTTAACTCAAATCGATTTTTTCTTGTTAGAGCTTGTTCACTTCTAGCACCGCGCTCACCTCTTTACCCAAGAGATTATGGCAAAATGATGGATTTTGTTACTGCCGTCCCTGCTCTTCTGTAACTTGAACAGAACATTCACATTTTAAGTAAGCTTAGAGGCTTAGCTTCTCCCGGAGTATAAGCTTAATTTAAAACACGAACATTACCAGCAAGAAGCTTAAAGAAATAGAAAAGGAGAGAGACAGAGAGAGAGAGACAGAGAGAGAGAGAGAGACAGACATACAGACAGAGAGACAGAGACTGAGACTGAACTTAATTTTACAAGGATAAAGATTTAAAGGTCTTTGTCTACATTTTTATACAGAAATTTGACCATTAAAATGCTGAGACTATTACCTACAAATATCAATAATACACCCCCCCCCCCCCCCTTCGATCAGGAAGGACGAAGCCACGGTAACCATTTAAAAAAGTCATGGTAGTATTCCAGCGTAGTAGGATATCCTTATTTGGAAAATGCCGAGGGCAAAACTCCTCTTAAATACCGTGCATTTCGTTCGTTTAAAAAAAAAAGTGGACAGCGCTCCAATACCCAGTGTCAAACTGTTGCTGCAGCTGTCAGCATAGTGACATGAATTTGATTGGTCGATATTTATAGGCAAAGCACATGGTCTCTGCACATGCAAAAAAACCAAACATTGGAAGTGTTACTGACACTTCCCAAAAATAAAAAAAAAGTTTACATAAATTTTTTTCTATAACTTTTTCCCCCATGGTTCATTCATCATCTGAAGTAACTTTTTAGCAAAATCTAACCATACGATTATTGAAAAAAAGCTCAAATGCAGACGACCACCTTTAAGGCTGGGCCTTTTCTTTCAATCTGTCCTTGGGACGACAAACACACCAAAACAAAACAAACAAGTCGCGTAAGGCGAAAATACAACATTTAGTCAAGTAGCTGTCGAACTCACAGAATGAAACTGAACGCAATGCCATTTTTCAGCAAGACCGTATATACTCGTAGCATCGTCAGTCCACCGCTCATGGCAAAGGCAGTGAAATTGACAAGAAGAGCGGGGTAGTAGTTGCGCTAAGAAGGATAGCACGCTTTTCTGTACCTCTCTTTGTTTTAACTTTCTGAGCGTGTTTTTAATCCAAACATATCATATCTATATGTTTTTGGAATCAGGAACCGACAAGGAATAAGATGAAAGTGTTTTTAAATTGATTTCGACAATTTAATTTTGATAATAATTTTTATATATTTAATTTTCAGAGCTTGTTTTTAATCCAAATATAACATATTTATATGTTTTTGGAATCAGAAAATGATGGAGAATAAGATGAACGTAAATTTGGATCGTTTTATAAATTTTTATTTTTTTTTACAATTTTCAGATTTTTAATGACCAAAGTCATTAATTAATTTTTAAGCCACCAAGCTGAAATGCAATACCGAAGTCCGGGCTTCGTCGAAGATTACTTGACCAAAATTTCAACCAATTTGGTTGAAAAATGAGGGCGTGACAGTGCCGCCTCAACTTTCACGAAAAGCCGGATATGACGTCATCAAAGACATTTATAAAAAAAAAATGAAAAAAACGTTCGGGGATTTCATACCCAGGAACTCTCATGTCAAAATTCATAAAGATCGGTCCAGTAGTTTAGTCTGAATCGCTCTACACACACACACACACAGACACACACACGCACATACACCACGACCCTCGTTTCGATTCCCCCTCGATGTTAAAACATTTAGTCAAAACTTGACTAAATGTAAAAACACGACCAATTTACACTAAAACAGAAACACTATAGACGTTAAAATTCAAACACCAATATACACATGTTTGAGATGATGATGATGATGATGAAGTTCATAATAATGGAGACAAAAATACACATATATTATAAGCAAGGCACAATAGAGAATCGATAATGAGGATTTTAGCATAACTGCAGCATAGCTCTGCAAATACAATTAAATATACAAAACCGTCGATAAACTCAGCGTATTCAGGGAGGGGGGGGGGGTGATCGGAAAGATTTATATCATCAAACTATGAGGTGATTATGAACAGACTTTTTAAAACATTTTAGTGACTTCAAGCGTTTCAGAGATGATGGCAGTGAGTTCCAAATTGATGCACCCGAAAAGGCAAGACTAGTTTTATAAAGGTCTATTCGTGAAATTGGTTGGATGAGGTTGGCAGATCCACAGCTGTCGGTAGCTTTCTTAACACTTTCTACCCCACCAATGTTGACCAATTTGTTTTTAGCCGAGACCAGCTGTGCTGCTGCAGGTCACTCAGAATTGTAGTAACTGTGTAGGAACTGTGTATCAACACGCTGGAATGCAGGCGTTAGATCGACATTACAGGAAGCGACTGAAGCTAACAGTCTGAGCGAATATATCTGTACCTGGTCAGATAGAGCCAAATGAGTGGGTACGGATATATCCGTACCTGGGAGACAATGAGTTAAATAATGATGAAATATAAAGCGGCACGTTTTCGTTATACACTTTGTGCATTTTAACTGCTTTGTTCAGCTGAAGGTGCTTCTCTAATGGAAGAAAATTCAGAATTGATAACTTCATATCAGTTGAAACATTTTCACAAACAATGAGTTTAGCCGAACGACGATAAAGAGAATTTAATTTCTTGAAATGGATATCACTGCTGCCATCCCAGAGAGTTGAAACATAATTTATGTGAGGCACTATATGAGCATGGTGAAACATTTCTAAAGTTTTTCTATCAGAAAATTGCTTTAACTTGGAAAGCAACAAAAGTCTTGGATACTTTCATACAAACATACTGTAAGTGTGCCTGCCTCTTGATTTCACGATCAATAATTACCCCTAACACACGGTGTTCCTGAACTTGTTAAATTTGTGTTGCACCAAGAGAAAGCTATAATTTCAGTGGGGCGACTGATAACCAAACCGAGCGCCAATACCAAGAGCTGGGAAATAAATTGGCATGCTAGTCCTGGCCATCATTGCACGTGATGATGTCTAAAAGCTAACCGTTAGCGGGTCAGGTGTTAACCCTTGCCAGCATTGAACATGATGATGTCTAAAAGCTAACGGTTAGCGGGTCAGGTGCTAATCCTGGCCAGCATTGAACGTGATGATGTGTAAAAGCTAACCGTCAGCGGGTCATGTGCTATTCCTGGCCTACTGTGAACGTGATGATGTCTAAAAGCTAACCGTTAGCTGGTAAGGTGCTAATCCTGGCCTACTGTGAACGTGATGATGTCTAAAACTAACCGTTAGCTGGTCAGGTGCTAATCCTGGCCTACTGTGAACGTGATGATGTCTAAAAGCTAACCGTTAGCTGGTCAGGTGCTAATCCTGGCCTACTGTGAACGTGATGATGTCTAAAAGTTAACCGTTAGCGGTTTCAGGTGCTAACCCTGGCCTGCTGTGAGCGTGATAATGTACATAATCACATCTTCAGCGGACCCGCGGATCAGGTGGCAATCCTGACCAGTTGTGAAGGTAGTAATTAATGCCCCAAAGCACAGCTGTAGCGGGTCAGATGCGCGTGGTGGGAGAGAAGCAGTCAACGACATCACCCAGCCCTTGCAATGGGAAGACGTAATATGCCGCGATAACTTGCGAGAAATTCCGTGGCTGATCGAAACAGAAAAGCCAAATCGACTTGGTTGGATTCTCCCGCGTCAAGGTTGAGAGAAGCAAAAATGCTGCACGAGTATAAGTTCACTGAGATGGTACAGCTATAAGCGCACAAAGACAAAATGCTCGAAGCGATATGGTTCGATATTAGAAATCGTGAAGTAATGACTGCACCCCAGAAATATAATGTAAGGTAAGGTAAGGTAAAGTAAATTAAGGGAAACTGAAACTGAAACTGAACTTTATTACCAAAGGATAGAGGTTTTAGGCAAAGCCTAATCTTACAACCTGTCCCTTATACAAACACTTAATACAGACGCACAGAATATAGATAGTAAAATTGACAAGGTTATTGTTTCTTACAGACGTACATGATGTAAATAGTAATAAGGAAAAGGGTTATGGTTTTGTATACACACTCAAAAATGGGAAAAACAATATAGTGTGGAAATTGCAGCATAGTTGCAATAATGCATTGCATATAAACATCCAAAACAACTAATAACAAAATGGAGAAAAAAAATGTGGGGAGGAATTGTCCCAATCATTTGCATCATGTATATCATTATCAATTGATACATACACATAAAGAACAAATCAAAATACAAACATAACTTGACTAAATGTAAAAAGCACTAAAATATCAGACATGAAAAGTGTTCTATTTACCCATTAAGCGGGAATGAAACTGGCGCCTAAACGTTTTCACAGAGGAGGCATTTCGGAGGTGTAGGGGTATGGAATTCCATAGAGACGCTCCTGAGAAGGCTAAACTTGACTTATACAAGTCTAGACGAGGGATGGGGGGAATCAGGTTCTGGGACCCATATCTTTTTGTGAGAGAGAGAGAGAGAGAGAGAGAGAGAGAGAGAGAGAGAGAGAGAGAGAGAGAGAGAGAGAGAGAGAGAGAGAGAGAGAGAGAGAGAGAGAGAGGGATAGAGAAAAACAGAGAGACAGAGACAGAGAGGGGAAGGTTAAGGAAATGAAGAAATGCCCAGATAACGGAGTGCAAAACAAAACAAAAACAAGTCACGTGAAGCAATATAACAACATTTAGTCAAGCTGTCGGCATCAAAGTAACAGATTAGCAACAACAAACAGTCGTAGCCGAGACCTTATTTCAGATAGTCTCGACTAACCACTGAAACGCCTGTACACAACACCGCTTTCCTTACCCGAAGCCGTGACAACTGAACTTTGGAAGAGTATACCTCTTCATTACCTCCAGAGATCTTTCACTTCCAGCTGACACCAGCACCCCACTGCAGTCTAGCCAGCTACCCCAGACGTGCGCGATGACGTTACACGTTCACATTAAGTTGAAAACGTCTTTGACAACAACTGAAACGAATTAAAAAATATGTTATCTGACTGGTGTACACGCCCAAGCTTTGTAAAAGCTTCCATGCTTCGTGTATAAAGGTTTTAGGTCTCACTTAGCACATTTCTTCGACATCAAGTGTTAGGTTGAAACGCGCGTCCTCATGCCGCTTTACATGTATTTTTTTTCCTGGCCGGGTGCCAAAAGCGTGTAATATCTTCCGTTTGCCTACCGCTAGGAACAGACACCCTTGGCCCCACAATTCCAAGCTACTCACCAAATTTGAGCTCAATTGACCCCAGAGTACCAGAGATACAATAAGGTAAGGTAAGGTAAGGTAAGGTAAGGAAAGGTAAGGTAAGGTAATTGCTGTACTAATTATACTGTGAGGCTTATCTTATGGAAATTCGGGTTGCTTTCTCTCTGGGATGAGCGGACTGCCATACACAACAGCGCTACCCATATTTTTTCTCCTTGTCCTGCGTTTGTTCTTTGTTTTCCAAGCCCTGATGCTATTGCTGTTAATTTGGGATTTGTTTCGGGCGTATGTGTGCATGCGGTTGTCAGTGTCTAGACACCAAGCAAAACCTGCACAAACTGTTGACTGGGAAATAAATCCCTGGCCAAACCCTGGTTCGAACCCATAGTGACAAATTGGTTTCAAAGCCAGATCGCTTTCCCCTGAGCTAAGGACCCGCACCTCCTAATTGGCAAACAGCCATTATCATGTTAAGTGAGAGCAACAAAACCTTCCGTTGCCCTCATATCGCCAAGATGATAAGCTGGAAACGTGACGCCCATTACTATCCCATCACTGACACTCATAATGATAGCGCTACCAACAGCGCTGATGACCTTCGGATATTGGCCGTTAGCAGAGGACAGTGACGGGGATCAGTAAGGGATGGTTGAGACAGGGGGGGGGGGGGGGGAGACGGAAAAGTGGACAGGTGGGGGTTGGTGGAGGTGGGGGAGGGTTGAGGCTACACACACACACACACACACACACACACATAAAACACTAGCCCTCTTGGTGATTTGCGAAACAGAAGGGACAACACTGCTCAAAGGTGTTTTGTAACAAGCGACGTTGGAGCGTGTTTTGCAGGGAAATATACGCTATGAATGACGTCATGCCAAACTCAACTGCCTGGTAACTGTGATTATCTGGCACCGTCTGTAAGGGCATGCTATCGCCAGATGTGGAATTTGTTGTACCCTGGACCTTGGGAGCATTTGACAGCAGAAGGAAATGATGCCAATCCTGCAGTGTGGAAGGATAGCAGTAACAGAGTGTAGTGACCGACCTGGCTGCTGTGGCCACTGTCAGTCGTCAGGCATTGTGTGCGACACGCTACTACCTGTAACTGCTAACATGCAATCAAAACTGCGCGCACACACACACACACACACACACACACACACACACACACGGAGGCAAAACAAATAAGACAGAAGTAAATTACACTGGTGCAATGGACAATAATCTGTTTTTCCAAAATATTTTTTAAAATTGATGAAGAGAAGTGATGATGTAAAGAATGCGGGTCCGCGCAGATAGCGCGTAATCCCTTTACCATGCCGGCCTCACAGCATGGCATCTGTGGAATGGACAAGACAGCGCACACGATTTGGCAACGTGCGTATTGATTATTTGTATCAGCGCTCAGTGTGTCCTCCCACAAAACGACCAGAAATTCAGTGAAACTGTCCACGGTGGGTATGACGACGACGACGAAGATGACGACGACGATGATGATGATGATGATTTCATTTATTGAGACATCAAAGTGCGCTAAGAGATTTATAGAGAAAAAATGGAGAAAACGAATTATTGATCGAAGCGAACTGTGATTGTTTCAATGATGATTTTGTGAGTAACCACAAGAGATTAGAACGTTTGACAAGGCACATTTTTCTGCGGGCGTTTGGATAATTGTGGGGACAGGTCGAGTTAGATTTACTTTTGTGTGTGTGTTGGCTTTGCCATGCCTTTCACTTGCAGACCTTATTTTTTTTAATTTAGGTCAACTATCTTAATTTATCTTACCTTATTTTTTTTAATTTAGGTCAACTAGAACGTGCAGAATTGTCACACAAACTTCATTTTAACTCTAAACAAAAATGCTATGAGTTATTAGCGGTTTTACGCCTCACAGCCTTCGTATTTCACTCTACCGCTCGGGTAACGTTTTCGGGGGTGTTGGCGGTTTAGTCACCGACCATGCATTTTACGATTTGATGACCCTCTGCACATTTTATTGGGTAGCAATTAACAATATGCGTTTTAATTATGTTTAAAATTACGCGTGAGCATACATCTTCAACTTTATATTCCATTGATTTTTGACAGCAAAATGCGAACCAGACAAAACATTGATCTCACAAAATAAACTCTCCCCAACTCATCGAGTGACGTCCCCTGGGGAAAAGCGGACATGCCGATGCTTCGCTGATTTCCAAATATAACTGTGGCATGTTATATCTCGTGTTCTGCATTCAACGTGGATGCCAGTACTAAGTACTCAGCGTGGGTTCGATCCCCACGTTCGGCGAGAGATTTATTTCTCGGAGTCAACTTTGTGCAGACTCTCTTCGGTGTCCGAACACCCCCGTGTGCACACATGCGCACGAAAAAGATCCCACGTTCACAGCGAAAGTCTCAGGGCTTGGAAAACACGAAGACACGCATGCATCATCTCTCGTCTCTGATTATCATGATCATATTTCGATACTTTGACGAGATAAACCCAATGCTGGTGTGTCGAAGAAGACAGCCACAGCGGGCTTGTTCGAATCAAAGTATCACACCATATCTTCAGCGTATTACCAATACCTGTCCCAATATAGACCAGTTGGTCTAAGAGGACGTTAAACCCTAATAGTCAGTCAGTACTAAGTTTACATGGTAAGAATGTTATGAAGCCTACACGTTTTCTATTCCCGTTGGTGTTGCCTTGAAATATGGGATAACTAAGCTGATGAAGTCGTCTGCTTCGCACGGTAAGACAGTCAATCGAATCAGTCGACTTTCAACTGCTAGTCTTGCTCGAAATCTGTGGGAATACAACTTGTGCTTTTCTGAGTGTTAGCCGCAGGTAATGTTAAGCTCATGCATCATTTGGAAATGTGGAGACGATGACCTACATAGAGATTAAACAATGTTCTATGTTAAACTCACTTGTGGAATCCCGAGACTCTCTTCGTTTAGTGCGACACTTACGGAGGTCAAGGCTTGCCGAGACCCCCTCAGTGCTAATTGGACATCCCTGTGCAGCTAGAAATAGAACTTAAAGTGAATTTTGACAACAAATGCGTATGCTCATATGATTACTGAATGGTTTAGCTCTCCAAAGCGCATGCTCAGAAATGTACAGCATGGTTCCCCGGTTGTTCCAAAGCTTTATACTACTATTTACCTTGTATGAAAAATAAAAATGTCGCGTTTGACCATATAAGGAACATAAATTGCCCTTAAAGAGTGTACTAAATGCCACTATAAAATTGATGATGAGAAGAATCTTCTCAAATCGAAAGAAGGGGCACAGGCGCATGAATACGCTCTCAGTGATTGTTAGCGCACTCTTGGAGTACATTTTAGTGCATTGCCATTAGCCAATCAACTATTTCACTTCTGTCATGTGACACCAGTACTTACTGACCAGTATTATTAATATTATTATAACTATTATTATTATTTAAGTTATTGAGACATCCCAATGCACTAAGGGATTTATAGAGCAAATCTCGAAAATTCATTATTGAATGGAGGTCATCAAAAATTCATTATTCTATGTAGGTCATCGTCTCCACATTTCCAAATGATGCATGTTCCTTATATGGTCAAACGCGACATTTTTATTTTTCATACAAGGTAAATGGTAGTATAAAGCTTTGGAACAACCGGGGAACCATGCTGTACATTTCTGAGCATGCGCTTTAGAGAGCTAAACCATTCAGTAATCATATGAGCATACGCATTTGTTGTCAAAATTCATATTTCCAAATGATGCATAGCGCTGAGTGCAATAATTATTTTCGAGATTTGCTCTATAAATCCCTTAGTGCACTGGGATTGTTTCAATAACGATATTGTCAGTACCCATCCTGAACTCAGGTCAAAATGAGTTTGGCTCATTCTCTCCCTGTCTGGCAAGGAAACCGATTTTCTTACATATTTAGAGCTTTTTGTAATGTATTATTGATATAAGCAGATTCGCGATCGTCGATAATGATTTTCATGGTGTTTTGTAATTTTTAAATTACAAAGGAATTGATATGTAAGACAGTTTCAAGCGAGCTATTTTTCGCGGCTGTATTTACTCTAAATATGGCAAAAGTGTCACGTGATAATCAACCGTTTGGTTTCGGCGTTCACTGGAGCAGACGATTTTTTCTGTAACCAGTTGACAGTGATGAAACCATATATTACGGTCTCCTTCCGGCAGCAGTCCCAAAATTTCGACTTGTTTTGACCTTAGAACGATGTCTTTATCATAACTGTGAAGAACAGAACGGAGATCACTGTCGAAGTCCGCCAATCTGCAATCATTTTCGTCTCGCGAACACGGATCTCAAATTTAGATCATGCTCGCGAAAACCGTATGGGAGATAACTCTGTATTTTGTATTTTTGTTTTGATTGATTCGCGTAGGACTGTAGCGTCCGGTCAGGGAGAGAATGAGCCGAACTCATTTTGACCCGAGTTCAGGATGGTCAGTACCGCCATAGAAAAGGGAAGATTCAAAACGCACATTTTGCTAAGCGCATTTGAATAGGCATAACTGTGTGGTCAGGTCGTGTTAGATCTACTTTTGTGTGGGGTGTCTCAAGTGTGTCGTGCTTTCGTCACACGCATTTTAATTTCTGTTGGTAAATTCCAGTGTAGCGTTAAGCTGAACAGTGATGATCTTTCAGAGAGACCTCATTTGAACTCGGAGAAAGGAGTCTGCTCTTCGTTATTTGCGATTCGAAACCTCCAGTCTAGCTTCGACGGATTGACTGTGCCTTGAATTGACTACCCCCCGAAGGACTCGACGGTTAGCACATTTTCAAAATAAATGTGGCATATTTCTCGTGTTGTATCTTCACTCATCGGGGAGTCTGATACTAAATATGAACGGTAAGAATGCTCTGAACCCTACACGTATTATATCCCCATCGTTTTTTCGTTCACATTTGCCCAACATGTTAATTTGCTGAGCGGGGTTTATGTCGTCTGCTAGGCTAGGGCAATCGAACCACTGCAGTCTGCACTGAGTCTGCACGCATGAGGCAGGCTGGTAATAAGTCTTATATATGGTAAGAACGTTCTGAACCCTACACGTTTTTGATTACGATTGTTCTTGCCTTGAAATAATAATTCGGAAACCATTCATTTACTGAACTGATGCAGTCGAGTTTCAGTGTAGTCTGCTACGTATGACAGAGTCGATCGAGTCAGTCTTCCAAATGCTGGTCTAGCTGGTACGTTATCAGAATGACACTTGTGTTTTCTGTTAGCCGCTGGGAATTGTATACTAACTCATCATTTGGTAATGTCGATGATAAGCTACATGCCACTAACACGTACGGCATATGAGAAGAATCTATGCAAGTCGGCGAAAATGAGATGAAACACAGCGGCTTCTATTTTTAGATCAGTGGCACTGTGGCACAGGCACATGCAATCTGTCAGAAAAAAACCCCACTTCTGCTTTAATTGAGAAGCAGGGAATTTATGGTCATTTGGTATTGTGGAGAATATAAGCTACATGTCATTAATTAATTCTGAGGATGAGAGCACAGTCTTGCTTAGACAAAGGGCGGAAGAATACGCTCTGTGGAAAAGTTAACGCACTCCAAGAGTGCGCTAACAGTTTTAGCGCATCGCCATTAGCCAATCAACTCGTTCACATTAGTCATGTGACACCAGTACTTACTGACAATTATTATTATTATTATTATCGATATTATTATGTAAGTTATTGAGACATCACGTATTCAGACAGGTGTCAGCCTCGTCAGAAGCCGTAAAAGGCTTGTTTTTGCGTCATTGTGTGTGTGCAATGTGGGTAAAAAAAACGTAGTTTAGTAATGGCTAGATGTATTGCTTTTAAATTTGACACTAATACAATTGCAAAAGTGTGTGTAAAATATCATGGCGTTTTGATTTGTTTTTTGGACGAACTGTAACTTTTCAGAAAAGTTTGATTAAACTGTAATAACTCTTTTCAATATAGTTGCACAAATTCAGCATGTTGCACACTTCAACACAAATAAATATTACAATTGGGGAACAATTTTGGTACAAAAGCAACAACGCGCTTGGGTGGTATGGAAATGTGAACGTGAAACAACAATTACGAAAAACAGGTCTTCCAACATCAAAACCAAGTTCAGCGCAGCAGACTGAACTGGCACGCTTTTTATCGCTATGAGTGACGTGCCAGTGCTGTGCTGAACTTGGTTTTGATGTTGGAAGACCTGTTTTTCGTAATTCTTGTTTCGCGTTCACATTTCCATACCACCCAAGCGCGATGTTGCTTTTGTACCAAAATTGATTCCCAATTGTAATATTCATTTGTGTTGAAGTGTGCAAAATGCTGAATTTTGCAACTATACTGTAAAAAGTGATTACAATTTAATCAAACTTTTCTGAAAAGTTCCAGTACGTCAAAAAAACCTCATCAAAACGCCATAATATTTTACACACTGTTTAGCAATTGTGTTATCAATACTCATGTCAAATTTAGAAGCAATACAATAAGCCATTCCAAAACAACAGGGTTTTTACCCACATAGCCCACAAGAAATGACGCCAAAACAGGCCTTTTACGGCTTCTGACGAGGCTGACACCTGTCTTCTTCAAAATGGCAAAACAACACTGCTAGGCACAACAGCTGAACCAAATCAATTTGTGTGGGTAGAAAATGAGTTGTTCTTCAATTTGCGGGGTCACTCTTGCTTATTTTGATTTTTTGTGTATTTTAGTGTCTGCAAATTTACTTTTGCCAATTTGATTTTGGGGGGTGTCCTAGGTCTCCGGTACACTGCATAAAAACTAATTGATGAAAAATGAAACTCTTTGTTTCAAACGGTAGGGGGATGAATTACCTTTCTGGCAATATACTTGGTTTTACTATATCACAAAGTTCTACAGCTAAATGTATGTGTTTAGTTTTTTTTATGGCGATTAGTGTAGAAGTTTCTATGCTCCCAAAAAATGAACAACCCCCACGCAATTGAGTGACGTCCCCTGATGTCAAAGTGACACGATGTTTCGCTCATTCGCAAATAATAAAGTTGGCATGTTATTTCTTCTAATGTATCTGCATTCATCTGGGAGGTCGGTGCTATGATTACACGGTAAGAATGTGTTGAAGCCTTCGCGTTTTCTATTTACATCGTTGTTGTCCTGAAATATGCTAAAACCGTTCATTTCAGTACTGAACTGACGCTGTCGTCTGCTACATATACGTAGCACATTCAAACGAATCAGTCGACTTCCAGATGGTCTAGCTCGGAATCTGTCGGAAAACACTTCTGCTTTTAGCCGCTGGGAACTTAAGGATCAAGCATCATTTGGTAATGTGGAGAAGATAAGCTACAATGATGTCACTAACACGGCGGAGGAGAAGAATCTTCTCAAATCGAAAGAAGGGGCGCAGCCTCACTGTGTCATAGGCGTATGAATACGTTATCAAGAACTGTTAGCGCACTCTTGGAGTGCGCTAACAGTTTTAAGCGCATTGCCATTAGCCAATCAACTGTTTTACATCAGTCATGTGACACCAGTTCTTACTGAAAATCATTAGTATTATTAGTATTATTGTTATTTGTATTATTATAAAGCGGGAAATAGAAAGAGAACTAGAAAGAACGAAGAAGGGGAATCAGAGGAAAAGAAATCGGTGTCTTGAAAGAATCCTACGCTCTCGATCCACCTCCATGTCTCTGTGTTTCTGTCTCTGCTCTGTCTCTGTGTCTCTCACAGCGTGTGTGTCTGTGTGTGTGGGTGCGTGCGTGCGTGTGTGTTGTCGTGTGTGTGTGCGTGTGTGTGTGTATGCGTGTGTGTGTGTGTTTGACTTGGTTTTTTTTCTTTTCTTTATGTGGTAAAAGCAATTCCTTTCGGACTCCACGACACCTTACGCGAAACTTGATACAGATTAGATCGGCTGACAGAAAGTGAAGGCAAGAGAGCGAGAAAGAGAGTAGGGAGAAAAGATCGGTGTTTGCGTCTGTGTGTATGCGGATGCGCGTATGTGGTGTGTGTTTTAGTGTGTGTGTGTTTGTGTGTGTGTGTGTGTGTGTGTGTGTTTGTGTGTGTGTGTTTGTGTGTGTGTGTATCTGTCTGTCTGTCTATGTGTGTGTGTGTGTTTTGTGTGAAGACTCTTTGATATTTTTTTGAAAGCTTGAGGGCTACTTATGGTTTATTTTTTGCAAGCTTCTTAACGCCCATCTGAAACCAGTCTTTATCTTTCATTTCCTTTTATTTGTTAAAGATTGTCCATATTAGGAGACACACAACATACTTTGAGTTGCTATATGTACTATTAGTTTTGACGGGCGCAGTGGCCTAGTGGATAAGACATCGGCCTCCTAATCGGAAGGTCGTGAGTTCAAATCCCGGCCGTGACCGCCTGGTGGGTTAGGGGTGGAGATTTTTCCGATCTCCAAGTCAACTTATGTGCAGACCTGCTACTGCCTTATCCGCCTTTATGTGTACACGCAAGCACAAGACCAAGTGCCCACGGAAAAGACCCGGTAATCCATGTCAGAGTTCGGTGGATTGATAGAAACACAAAAATTCCCAGCATGCTTCCTCCGAAAGCGGCGCATGGCTGCCTGAATGGCCGGTGTAACACGAGAAAATTACTCCCCCGAGATTTTTACTCCGGAGTAAACATTTCGTACGAAAAAGTTACTCCCTTTACGAAAAAAGCACTCCCCCATTGCACGAGAAAATTACTCCCCAAGACAGGTGAGTTCCGAGTAAAAATTTCGTACAAAAATGTTACTCCCCTGTCGAATAAATAACGAATAAATTACTTCACCCCAACACGAGCAATTTAACTTCCCATGCCAGGTGTACGAAATTTTTACTCTGTTGGTCTTGGTGGTGGAAGGGGTGGAAGGAGGGTAGCGCGACATTCGTTTGCGCGAGATCACTTATTGGCATTATCCCTTCGCCCGCATCCCATTTTTGCGTACGAGATTTTTACTGGAAGTAAAAAAAAATGGGGAGTAAAAATTTCGTGGAGGGAGTAATTTTTTCGTGCCTTGGGGAGTTCTTTTCTCGTACGAAAAGTGTACTCGGAGTAAGAATTTCGTACGAAATATTTACTCCGGAGTAAATTTTTCGTGGAGTAAAAATTTCGTGTTACACCGGGTAAAAAAACGGTCATACACGTAAAAAACCCACTCGTGCAAAAACATGAGTGAACGTGGGAGTTTCAGCCCATGAACGAAAAAGAAGAAGTCATAGTTTTGGTTTGTTCTAGAAAGACGGTGCCAACAGGAATTAGGAGGGGGGGTGGGTGTTTTTTGCTTAACGTCCTCAAAAGAAGATTTCCTTTTAGTGACATGTGTGTGATGATATGCTAAGAGAGGGCCAACACTCCTACAATGTAACTAATAGGGTCTTAACTGTCATAAATAACACATTTTGAGTGTTAACAACTGTGTCTGTGGACAGATACTAGTCCGTTTTAAGCTTCTCATTTAGGGTGAACGCTATACCAGAAGTGTAAACCAGTTTTTTTGTAAAAAGAAACAAGTCGCGTAAGGCGAAATTACAACATTTAGTCAAGCTGTCGAACTAACAGAATGAAACTGAACTCACTGCATTTTTACAGCAAGAGCGTATACTCGTAGCATCGTCAGTCCACCGATCGATGCAAAGGCAGAGAAATTGACAAGAAGAGCGGGGTAGTAGTTGCGCTGAGAAGGATAGCACGCTTTTCTTTATCTCTATTCTTTTTAACTTTCTGAGCGTGTTTTTAATCCGAACATATCACATCTATATGTTTTTGGAATCAGGAACCCACAAAGAATAAGATGAAATTGTTTTTAAATCGATTTCGGAAATTTTATTTTAATAATGATTTTTATATTTTTAATTTTCAGAGCTTGTTTTTAATCCGAATATAAGATATTTATATGTTTTTGGAATCAGAAAATGATGAAGAATAAGATGAACGTAAATTTGGATCGTTTTAAAAACAATTTTTTTTTTTTACAATTTTCAGATTTTTAATTACCAAAGTCATTAATTTTTAACTTTTAAGCCACTAAGCTGAAATGCAATACCGAAGTCCGGCCTTCGTCGAAGATTGCTTGGCCAAAATTTCAATCAATTTGATTGAAAAATGAGGGTGTGACAGTGCCGCCTCAACTTTTACAAAAAGCCGGATATGACGTCATCAAAGGTATTTATCGAAAAAAAGAAAAAAACGTCCGGGGATATCATTCCCAGGAACTCTCATGTAAAATTTCATAAAGATCGGTCCAGTAGTTTGGTCTGAATCGCTCTACACACACACACGCACAGACAGACACACACACATACACCACGACCCTCGTCTCGATTCCCCCTCTACGTTAAAACATTTAGTAAAAACTTGACTAAATGTAAAAAGAAGGAAAAAAAGCCTAACACTACAGTTGTTTGGGTGTTTTTTTTGGGTTTTTTTCCGTCTTTACACCTGTTCCTTGTCCCGCTGTGCTCTCACACCGCCCCGTCCCTACACTCACTGCTGCATCCACATCTTCTTCTTTTTCTTCTGCGTTCGTGGGCTGAAACTCCCACGTACACTCGTGTTTTTTGCACGAGTGGAATTTTACGTGTATGACCGTTTTTACCCCGCCATTAAGGCAGCCATACGCCGCTTTCGGAGGAAGCATGCTGGATATTTTCGTGTTTCTATAACCCACCGAACTCTGACATGGATTACAGGATCTTTTCCGTGCGCACTTGGTCTTGTGCTTGCGTGTGCACACGAAGGGGGATAAGCCACTAGCAGGTCTGCACATAAGTTGACCTGGGAGATCAGAAAAATCTCCACACTTAACCCACCAGGCGGCCGCGACCGGGATTCGAACCCTCGACCTTCCGATTAAGAGGTCGACGTCTTACCACCACGCCACAGCGCCCGTCGCATCCACATCTGAATTTCGTTCCGCTGCCAGACTTGTCGATTTTACAGACGCTCCGGGGGGGGGGGGGGGGGGGGGGGGTGTCGGGTCGCTGCGGTAGGCTACCCTCGGAAGATGACACTGCACTTCTGCTGAGTCACTTCGACGGTGTTCAGTAGTGGGTCTGTCCCGAGCTATCGGACGCAGCCCACTATCTACTATTCCCCCTACTAACAACATTGACCGTTGAGTCGCGGAGCCAGACTGAGTGAGCGTCCCCTTTAGAGAGCAGACCACCACCACGCCCCTCCGTCAGAACAGCAGAACTACTATTCAGGGAAGGATCGAACAGAAACACTGAGACCAAGGTCACCATGAGTGCTCCGGGCATGAAGGGCCACATGAGCAAGGACAATTTATAATGTTGGATGATTATAATGATGATGCTTTGGATTTCCAATTTGGTTTGAGACTACGTGACAGGGCAGCACTACGCTTACTTTCATAATATATCCTGGCGTCAACCAGGCCCGAGAACTGCTGCACCTGCGGTGTTGGTCATGTAAACAGAACCTGAGCACCCTCAAAGTCGCATTCGTTAAAGGCACAGTAAGCCTCCCGTAAACCATCACAGATACTGTTAGGCTTTTACACACAGTACAAACACCCTTCCATTTGAACGCTCACCGAACGTGAACATCCTAGGTGCCCTACGTAAAGAGCGAGCAATTTTCAAATAATTAATTTTGCGGATTGTCTGTCAGACAATCGGACGGTGCTTTCTTGCGCTTCTGACCTAACTTTTGAAATCTAAATAATAAATTGACAGCTTGTTACACAAACATTCTTAAATCATAAAAGAAATCGTTTTTCATCAAGACAAGATCAGAACAATACGAAGTTTTGAAAGTTTAAAAAAAGATAGCCCGGAAACCAGGGTCACGCAAGGTCGTGGTTCTCGTAGCAGACGACGCTGCCTGGCGCCAGTTCCTCTGAACCGTTAACCGCCACTGCTCTAGTTCGCAGCCGTTTCAATGTTGCATTTCAGATTCAAAGGTACAAAATAACGTGCTATTGCAGATACGCTTACAGAGATTTGCATTGAAATGACAAACTGGCGGCTAAATTGTAAAAAAAGAGAAACTGGATTACACGGGTTCACGATGGCTCAGAAGTAAGATAAACCACGCAAAAATAAATTCTTTGAAAATTGCTCGCTCTTTACGGAGGGCACCTAGAATGTTCTCAAGCGGTGAGTGTTTAAATGAAATGGTGTTTGTAATGTGTGTAAAAGCCTGACAGTATCTGTGATGGTTTACGGGAGGCTTACTGTGCCGTTAAGTGAATGACACTCGGCTGTGTGATCCCAGCCTTCCAATAGGAACCATAGCACTTCCACTCTGGGTTCCTTCCTGCCGGCCGTAGCCCGAAAAACCCACATGACCCTGATGGGATTCGAACCCACGACCTCCCGGCCCGCACCACGATGCGCTAACCACTGCGCCACGGGGGCCGGTGCCTAACAGTTTATTGGTTTGTGTGTCCGCACATGTTTTGACACGTGCAAGTTATCCAGAGAGGGTACATGTGGCCAATGAAATTGTGTCGAGTCCTCCAGCACCGTTAGTTTGTCCATAGACCAAATAGCCTGGACCGCCAACTCGTCAAGTGACCCTTCGAGGTTACGACTCTCGACTTTCAGGGGTGCGTCACGTCCGGTTTGAAAGGCCAGCGATTCGAAGACAGTGAAAAGAAAGCACGCTCCAGTTATTTGTGACAATGGGAGATGACAATGAACTGAATTTTCCAAAACTCCAAACTAAACTTAACAAAACTCATTGAAAAACATGTTCCATATGCACTTTTGCTGAGTTTATTTTAGCATTTTCAGAACTTACCTCGGCAACTTCGTCCATGTTTACAATCGAGACCGGATATGACGTCCCCCTGATTTCTGAAAGGCCATGTAAGCGTAGGTTCCTAAATGCGAGAGGCGCTACCTCGTAATAGAGAGAAAGAGCGGAGAGAGAGCTAGTTGCAATTGGCGGTCCAGGATAAATGGTCAATGGTTTGTCAGAACAGCAGGTGCTCTAAAGTAGGAGCCGGTCCATATCAGGAACTCTTCCCCCTATATTTGACGAAAATTGAGTGACGCACCAGACGGGTTCCGAAAATAACTTTTTGGGATGTGAAAGAGTGAATACTCTTGCTTTTATTGGGACAAACATTGCACAGGCCAATCACTAGCAAAGGGTTTGACGAAAACACGTGAACAAGGAGCACGTCATCCTGAACTCAGGTAAAATGAGTTACTTCCCTTCGGGCCTCATTTGTCCCTGACAGGATGCCTTTGTTTTCCTTCTCTGGAGAGGATTTTTTTTTTACATATTTAGAGCTTTCCGTAATGTGTTATTTGATATAAGCAGATTCACGATCGTCGATAATGATTTTTCATGGTGTTGTGTAATTTTTAAATTACAAAGGAATTTTTATGTAAGACAGTTTCAAGCGAGCTATCTTTATTGTTTGTACAGTACATATTTGATGTTCCCCTTTAATTGTCACTTATTATGAAATGTCATCATTTTACATTATATTTGGTATTGCATGCTATTAACAGAGGGGTGACAAAAGTGATGCATACTCAAGGTTGATAAACTACAAACTGAAAACCCATTTGGAGTCGTGCGCAAAATGTTGTCAGAACTTAAGAAAGGAGCGTTACAAAATTTCACTTGGCGAGAGTGCAGTACATGATGTTACATTTTAATGTGAGAATGTTGTAACTTTTGTCTCAAGAAAAGTAACTAGCTTACAGTGAAGTAAACACCTTACTGTGCAGGTGAAAAAAGCTAAATAATCTTAAGAATGAACAGCAACAACGTTTGAGAGAAATTAAGGGAATATTTGTGACCCTCCACCACGAAATGAGTCGCATGTCACCTCGCGCGGTTCTGCGCTAGGCGTAATACAAGTCTGGGGAGTGTCTGGTAACAGTGTGATGGTCACCTTAGTCACAGGCCTATAACTCCAACAGTTTTCGCTCTTTTCTAAAACGGGTTTCACCACTGGATAGAGCATAAAAAAACTCTTTAGGAAAAGGTAAAAATATGAAAATCATGCAAAGGTGACATGCGACTCATTCCGTGGTGGAGGGTCACATTTCATAACTTTTGAGTTGCGTGAAAAATTGTACTTAGTCTCAATGAGAGCGTCGATTGTCATTGGTCGTGGTAGACTGCCAGGGATGTTGCTACATATTCATACCTATAGGACAAATGTATCCTTAGCAGATTATGACTTTATTCAGTTATTCCGCAGAAAAGACAAATGCTGGAGAAAAACCGTTCTTTTCTGCAGCATTTCTGCATGTCATCTTTTGTCATTCTCTCTCTCTCTCTCTCTCTCTCTCTCTCTCTCTCTCTCTCTCTCTCTCTCTCTCTCTCTCTCTCTCTCTCTCTCTCTCTCTCTCTCTCTCTCTCTCTCTCTCTCTCTCAAAATCCTTTCCGGCCATGCACCACGTGCTTTCATCACAAAATTTAAAGCCAAACCAAGCCGAAAATTCAACGTCCCCATCCCGCGGATAGATCTCTTTAAATCAAGTTTAGCTTATTCTGGCAGCGTTTTGTGGAATTCTCTCCTGGAATCAGTTCGAGTCCCAACAAGTCTCAATACTTTCAAAAAACACCTCGCATTACATTTAATGTCAAATTACGAAAAGTCACAGTGATGGAAGACTTCGTTCTGACTGTTTTCATATTGATCATATCTGTCCATTAAGCATCAGTGTTTCATAACGCAAGAATGTATGTATAGCCTACAACGTGTATATAGTCATGTGAATAGTTTTTCTGCCTTTTACTGTCATGCTTATCTTTTGTAATTGTTTTACGTTTGTATATATATATATGTATTTAAGATTAGAATAGTCCCTCTCTGGGCGAGGGCTGGAAGTATCGTGGCGGTGAAGTTCGGCGGTTGTTCTGACAATAGAGAGTTCTTGAAATCATATGTTCACAATTCATGTCTTGATTTTCAACAACAGAATTTTTATATCAAAGTTTTTAATAACGTTTAAAAACGAATAACGTTTTTGTTTCGTTGTTCTCATTAGTTTATAGACGTAGCATCGACAACCAATTACAATTTCTGAAACTGTTCTTTACAGTCCAAAGTAATAACAACTGCTCGCAAACATTATGTGCTGATGACATACATGACAGTGAAGATTGTTTGTTCAGTTTATCCTATGTTCGGGCGAATATAGCAAACACAAAAAGAGAATATTTTATGAAGTCGACATTACGCCTGCTACAAGATGTTGCTATGTTGTGATTGAAAATGCTGTTCTTTGTTATTCGTACACAAATCCAAAACGAGTAAAAATGTATATGAAATAATATGTATTTCCTTCTTCTTGGCTTATTATATATGGCTTACATCTCTTCCAAAGAAGATGTTCTCTCACCCGTTAAAATTGTTTTGAAAAGAGAGAGAGAGAGAGAGAGAGAGAGAGAGAGAGAGAGAGAGAGAGAGAGAGAGAGAGAGAATCAAATCAAATCAAATCAAATCAAATTTTATTTTACGAGGGTTGTGGCATAAGCAATATAAACGAGCTTCTTTTCAACCAGCCCTCGCCCAGAGAGGGACTATTCTAATCTTAAAATAAAAATAAAAATAAAAAAAGGCAGAAAAACTATTCACATGACTATATACACGTTGTAGGCTATACATACATTCTTGCGTTATGAAACACTGATGCTTTATGGACAGATATGATCAATACGAAAATAATCAGAACGAAGTCTTCCATCACAGTGACTTTTCGTAATTTGACATTAAATGTAATGAGAGGTGTTTTTTGAAAGTATTGAGACTTGTTGGGACTCGAACTGATTCCGGGAGAGAATTCCACAAAACGCTGCCAGAATAAGCTAAACTTGATTTAAAAAGATCTATCCGCGGAATGGGGACGTTGAATTTTCGGCTTGGTTTGGCTTTAAATTATGTAATGAAAGCACTCGGTGCATGGCCGGAAAGGATTTTGTGAAGGAGCACGCCTTTATTTGATTTAAATCTTTCTTTTAAGGGCAAAATCTGAAGTTTTTTATAATCGTCGAAAACAAGACTGGATTGTTTTAATAGAACTGATTTTAGTGCTCGTCTGTGTAGACTATACAGTGGTTTTAAAATATTTGCACTCGCTGAGTCCCAGATGGTCGAACAATAATCCGTGATGGTTTGTATGTATGCATTATAAAATAATAACCTTGAGTGTGGATCAAGAAAGTGTTTTATTCTGTTCAACAAATATATTTTCCTCGACATGGTTTTACACAACGATCTAACATGATGGGTCCAAGATAAATTATTATCGATATTTACTCCCAAAACTTTGTGATCTCCTACTTCCGCTATTGCATCGTTGCCAATTAATAAGGAATGAGGATTATTCTTGATGTTTTGTCTTTTTTGCCTTGTTGTAATCAACATGTATTTGGTCTTTTGGGGGTGAAGACTCATGTGGTTATATTCCGTCCAATTAATGAGATCATCTACACTGTTCTGCAATGATAAATAAACTTTGTCTAATTTTTTATCAGAAGTGTGTATGGTCGTATCATCAGCAAATAGTTCACATCATCATTAACACTAAAAGGAAGATCGTTAATATACAGAGAGAAAAGAAGTGGCCCAAGGACAGAACCCTGGGAGACTCCATATAACACCGGTCTTTTACTTGACATAGTGGAATTCACGCAGACGGATTGCTCTCGTCCGGCTAAGAAAGATGAGAGGAGGCATAGGGTTTGGGGTGACAATCTATACTCAGCTAATTTTCTTAAAAGTAACTCATGATTAATGACGTCGAATGCTTTTGCAAAATCGACGAATAGGACACCACAGAGTTCATTATTATTAATGTTGTTAAGCAAGTTTTCAAGAAGGTTTATTAATGCTGTGTGGCACGAATGATTTTCTCTGAAGCCTGAAGAGAGAGAGAGAGAGAGAGAGAGAGAGAGAGAGAGAGAGAGAGAGAGAGAGAGAGAGAGAGAGAGAGAGAACAAGAACAAGAACAAGAACAAGAACAAGATTTTATTCCTTTAAGGCCTTAGCCCCTTTCGGAAGGGGGCTGGTTACACAAAAGTAAAGCGTGTGTGCAGCAGCAATCCACACACGCGTCGTTTCAAGTGAACAGAAGAAAAGACAATGTATAATCACAAAATACTAATGCTTAAACAGCATTTTCTAAACATTTAAATGAAAAATACAAGAACTTAGCTACATTGCAAAGTATAGTTTCATTTTTCACAGACAACAACAGTGCAAGTTTGAAGTTCGAAGGACATCTACAAAATTTTGCTGGAATAAATTGACGTCTTAGATTTTCCAGTGCAGGGCAGCATAAAACAAAATGCAATTCATCTTCAGTACTAGATTGACACAAACGACAGACCAAATTATTTTCACTTACAGCTTTATACCTTTCTGTATGTAAAGCAAGTCTGGAAATACCCAATCTAAATTTAACCAAAACATTTAAAATGTGTCTGTTTACTGGAATTGACAAGTATGTTTCTACAAGATTTGTTGTCTTAAAGGTACGGTACAATGCAAACCGGTCGCTAGTCTGAATATGGTTATCCCACTCTTGCCACCGGCAGTCAATAATGCGTTGCTTAAAACATGCCAAAAACGAATTAATACAGGCTACACCTTGGTTAATCCATACATACTGAAAACCATATCGACACAGGCACAACCGTACCTGTGATGCCCAAGTAGATTTACCTCTGCTATCTAGAGTAAACAACATCTTATATGCTTTACGAGGTAATCTACTGTCATCCATTCTTGTCAGTTTCAGCCAGTATCTTATGCAACGTACATATGAATTTAAGTAAATGGGATAACGTCCAAATTCACCATATACAAGATCATTAGGAGTACGCCTGTCAACACCTAAAAAACGTTTTAAAGCAAACAAATGCACCTTTTCTACTGTTGCTGCCTGCATCAGACCCCATACCTCAGCACCATACTGAACAATAGGTTGAACTTGTGAGTCAAAAAGCTTGATAAAAACATCCAAAGACAATCTATCGAATTTATACAAATTACTCATAATACACAGTACTGCACGTTTTGCTCTGGCAACTAGATCTTGACAAGCAAAACACTGTTTCATTACTGGAAAAGCAAGAAAGATGAGCTTATGGAACGTATACTTATAGAAAAAACAGAACACCCATTAGTACGTTCACGTAATGGTCTGTGTAGCAGAGTTTGTTTGTTTGTTTGTTTATTTGTTGCTTAACGTCCAGCCGACTACGCAGAGCCATATCAGGACGAGGAAGGGGGGGGATGAAGGGGGCCACTTGTCAAGCGATTCCTGTTTACAAATGCACTAACCCATTACTTGTGTCCCAGCAGGCTTTAGTAAAACTAAATTAATACCTACTGGAAGATTACCAGTTTCCAGTATGTTAAAATAGGCTTAACCTATCTACTGCTGGATAAGAGAGAGAGAGAGAGAGAGAGAGAGAGAGAGAGAGAGAGAGAGAAGGAGAGAGAGAGAGAGTGTGTGAGGAGAGATACAGAGAGAGAGAGAGACAGAGAGAGACAGAGAGAGAGAGAGACAGACAGAGAGAGAGATGGATGGATGGATGTTTTATTGTTCTAATCAATGATTTGATTTTGACAATTTTCAGACAAATGAAATTGGTGCATAAAACGAAATTACTAAGGGTGAGATACATTGGGCTTTATAAACATAGCCTACACATGCAAATAAGTGAGGCAAAATAAAGAAAGAGCCTGCCAAATGTTGGGACATAATCATGGAAACATTTCTTGGAAAGATGATATAACTTAAGCAAACATTGTCAGACGACACCAAGACACATACACAGATATACACGTACAGACACGGGCACACACACACATACACACACACACACACACACACACACACAGACACACACACACACACACACACACACACATACACACATGTGTGGGCACACACACAGCAGATTATATACACATATGAAGCAGTCATTAAATGCATACAACAAATGTATGAAACTAAACAGCATACACACACACATATACACACACGGGCGCGCGCACACACGCACGCACGCACGCACACACACACACACACACACACGCGCACGCACACACACACACACACACACACACACATACATACACACACACACCAATTAACGCACATATTTTCCGAGATGAAATGCATAATAAGAAGAGGTTGTAACATGCCAGGGAGTTCACGTTTACGGCACCCTCAAGTCAATCTCTTGTTACGGGGAATGCATCAATGTTTCCAGAGCATGATATATGTTCGTACAGGGAACGCGAGAATCACGTGAGCGGTTCGTTTTCTGCAAGTCTTTTTTGTCGCATTCGTGAGGCCAAGAACAGGTACTTTGCAAAGGATACAAGCTGATCCTCTACCGTACAAGTGAGCAAATATCGTAAACAGTCTTCATCTGAAAAATACTGTATTCTGCCAATATATCTCTGCCTGATGCCATCGTAAGTGGGGCAATAAAAAACAACATGGCTTTCGTCTTCAGCATTATCCGGGCAGAAAGGACAGTCACGACTGGTGTCAGAGTGAGAGTAACGATGTCGATGGGCATTGAATGGGGAGACCCCCAGTCTAAATCTGGACAAAGCAACTTTATAAAGGCTCACATGAATCATGTCCAGGTATTCTTCGTGCCCAATACAACTTTTGAAACTGTGGTAAAATTCAAGGCGTGTACTTTCTGACAGACGTGTAAACCATTCCTGTGAAAACTGGTGCCTCATTGTCTCCTTCAGGTCTCCCAGAAACAACTTTTCATCTGCCACCCCAGCACACAACCAAACGAAACCATATCCAGACTTGCACAAAAGGTCTTTGACATGTGTGACCCAGTTTGTTTGCCCTCTGTCGTGATTGTTCAAAAGAGACAGGTAAGCCATCTTTGAGAGTCGAGAGCATGGTTGTTTTAACAGCCGAAACCAGTATTGCACACATTTTGCAGCAGCTTCAACGTAAAGTGGATATCTTCCTAGCTCGCCGTATATCGTATCGTTGGGGGTCGACGGGGGTACGTTTATAAACAACTTACAGGCAAAGAGGTGGACTTTCTCAATCTGTTTATTGTTCTGGTGGCCCCATATTTCTGCTGCATACAATAATGATGGAACGATCTGTGTATCGAACAACTTAAAGAATACAGCGCACGAATGACACCCATTGGTTTTAAGGGCCTTGAGAATTTCAAGAGTGCCTTTCTTCGCCCTGCATACGAAGTCCTCAGTACCAATATTATAACTTAGCATTGTTGAAAAGTTTAGTCCCAGGTACTTGTATTTTCCAACAACCTCCACTTTCTCATTTCCCAAGGTCCATTTTTCCCTTGCTGACAGGTGGCCACCTTTGCGAAAAACTACCACCTTGGTCTTTTCAGTGTTTACTTTTAGTCCTAGTCTTTGGGAGGACTCGAAGAGAAGGTTTAACTGGTTCTGTAGTCCCCATACTGTGGAGGACAACAACGCCAGGTCATCCGCGAACAGCATTAAGAAGATTTCGATCTGGTTTGGCAGAAGCTGAATACCATGATTTCCTTTAGCCATGACATCATTAGCTAACTCGTTTATAAAGTACGTGAATAAAATTGGACTGCAAATACAACCCTGTTTTAAGCCCTGGAGGCTGCTGAAGTAGTCTGAAATGTCTCCACTGCTGATGCATCGCACACATGCCTTGATGCTAGCATACATACTCTGAAGCATGTTAAGCATTTTACCTTGAACTCCTGTCTTTGAGAGTACTGTCCAAAGCATTGTATGGTTGACTGTGTCAAAAGCTTTGTAAAAATCTACAAAAGCAACATACAATTTAGCGCTGCGAGAAAATTGTTTTTCTATCATTCCATGCAGTGTAAATATGTGATCGATGGTCGAATAGCCTTGCCGAAACCCGGCTTGTGCGTCAGTGATAACGCTATTGGTTTCTGCCCATTCAGTCAGTCTAGCATTTAAAACCGATGTGAACACTTTGCTTGATGTACTCAGTAAAGATATTCCTCTGTAGTTGTCAGGATTGTTTGGGTCGCCTTTTTTGTATAAAGGTATTATGACTGACTTAGTCCACTCTTCCGGGAAGACTCCCTTGTTGAAAATTGCATTAAAAAGTTTAACAAGGTAGGGAATAATTACTCTCTCCGTCGACCTTAGGAACTCATTTATGACCATATCATGTTTGTTCACACGGTTGAGTGTCGCTTGCACCTGAGTTAAGGAGCCTAGAGAAGTGGTCACACCAGCTTTCAGCTGGGATGTCCACTTGGTTGTGTTTTGACCGCCTGCACTTTCTAATTTCACTCCAAAAATCTTGTAGGCAAAGGAAATGACGTGTGAGCGCTAAACCGTGTGCAACCTCGGTACTCATGTAGCCATTGGGTAGAAATGTTAACCACATATATACCATAACAATGGTATATGTCATTCCAAATTTCACGATAATCGGCCCACAAACCCAGGAGCTATTAGCGATCAAAAGTGTGACGGACGGACGGACGGACATACGGACGAACGGACGGACGAACGGACGGACGGATGGAAACACGGACAGATGCCTAACAATATCGATTTGATGTAACACACAACGAATATGTAACAACAACAAAATCATTAGATTCAAGCGTATTTTCCATACGCAACGAGTGTCATAATGTCAACCTTCTTTTGTACTAAAATTATAAATGGGATTAGGGTTACGTTTTGTAAACTTATGCAAAAATTTAACGATCGATTTTTGTTTGTTTGTTGTATATCTAATTGTGTAGATCCAGGTGTGCATTATGTCAAACTTTTATGAAAATATAACGGTTCTATTAGCAGATATATTAAGATAAAGTGAGCAGGTGGTCTAAATTTAGCACGTAAAACGTCATCTAAATTCCGTCGCGATATAACCTTCGTGGTTGAAAACGACGTTAAACACCAAATAAAGAAAGAAAGTCATGTAAATTAACGAATATTAGCCATTTTAGAAAGAATGGAAACACTTATTCGTAACAAAACCCATCATTTTTATGTGCACAAAGTCGGTATTTACGCCACATACAAAAACAAGTATTTGTGATTTTAATTAATCAGTTAGATCCCATATCCAATAGCCTACCCTGATTTACAAAAAAACGTGAAATGTCAACATATTCATGAGGCTGTATCTTAAAAACGCAACGATCGATTTCTCTGATTTTCTTTCTTTCTTTATTTGGTGTTTAACGTCGTTTTCAACCACGAAGGTTTTATCGCGACGTGAAAAGGGGGGAGATGGGATAGAGCCACTTGTCAATTGTTTCTTGTTCACAAAAGCACTAATCAAAAATTGGCTCCAGGGGCTTGCAACGTAGTACAATTACCTTACTGGGAGAATGCAAGTTTCCAGTACAAAGGACTTAACATTTCTTACATACTGCTTGACTAAAATCTTTACAAAAAATTGACTATATTCTATACAAGAAACACTTAACAAGGGTAAAAGGAGAAACATAATCCGTTAGTTGCCTCTTACGACATGCTGGGGAGCATGGGGTAAATTTTTTCTCGTCCCAACCAATATGGGACTCCCCCTAACCCGCGGGGGGTTTCTCTGATTTTAACACATTTGCTTTGTCAGACTTTAAACATACATCAGGCAAAATATTGGCGATTTTTAACGGTTGTTTAATCGGTGTCGGATGTCTTTAATGGTTTTTTCAGCGAGTGGTTATCGACAATTAATAACCGGTAATGTTTAATAAGTTGGGGCATTCTGACCAATCACAGGATCTGTTTCATTAAAACGCCAACTTGATTGAATTACAATTACACATTAACATGCTTCCATTTGAAACTTCAAGGTCGTCATCGTGGATTGACGCCCGACCAAAGCTAATTGAACTTGAAGCCCGACGGAGCGAAGCGACGTAGGGCTTCAATTAGACTTTGGGAGGGCGTCAATCCACGATGAAGACCGAGAAGTTTCAAATGGAAGCACGTTAATGTTATTGTAATTCAATCTGACGACGATCTCTTTCCTGCTTTCATGCGATGGTAAACAGACAGAATTGGTTCTGTCCTGTTCACACACTACTTTCAGTCCACCTACCTGCAAGGGTCAAGTCCCAAGAAATATGTCTCTGTATTTCTATCTTATCGCTCTGCTCCTGTTTTGTTTTCTTTCACATACATTTTCCCTTCTTTTTTGACGTGTTTCTGGACAGCAAACTCTAAAACAAATTCTTTTCATCACAAAATCGATCTTTGGAATTGAGTCTATTGACTGACATAGTCCGGAAGAATTCATGCTTCGCATACCTTATGGTCTCAGTATTTCGTTGGCCTTCATATTTACTTGTAAAATGACCCTCAAAGCTAACTGAGACTAGTTGAGGTTGTATCAATGCGCCTCGCCAGCAGGTGGTTAATGGCTTTTTTAGCGAGTCGTTATCGACAAATAATTATAGCTATTCTAATGGACACGTGGGGAAATTCGGGGGCTGTGATTGGATGGTCTCACACATCCCTTTTCCAATCATCAAAGCATAACGCTACGGAAGTTGGCCATTTTTGCCGATATCCAAACGATATCGGCAATACACCAGTTAACAGTTCCGCGGCCATTTCAGATCTCGCACATGCGCACTTCTTTTATCACGAGCAGATTCGACCTATTTCCTTTTCCGGGTGATGCGCATATCGTTTTTCGGCATGTTTATGTCTTTTTCCTTTTCCGGTTGATTTCACCGCATGCGCAGATCGTGTTATTCGCCCACGTCTCTACGCAAGGGACACTACTCCGGCGCACTACTCCACCCGTTGAAAGGGGGAAACATTTTCTTCAGTACAAGTAGTCTTTAGGAATAAACAATTAACAAGAAGGACGTTGTAAATTCATTCAATGCAGATAAAATAAAAAATATGTTTGACGAACTTGTTCTGTTCTTATTCACATGACAAAATATGTGAAGATCCAGAGATGTTATTAAAAAACGGTGTTCCAGGCAACTCGCTAACAGATAACCGCTAAGTACTTCACCACAACCCAACGCAAAGGAAACATGACACACTACTATTTGGCATACCTTTTTGCATTCATTGAACTTTCCCCAATAGATTCGGCTCACATCAGGGAAAAAGTTTGTCAAAACACGACACACAGGCGATAACAAATGCCCACCTGAATGGTGGTTCGCAACCACACACCAACGACCGTCGAGGCACGTAATGAATTTTGCAATCTTCCGACCACCATTTTTTTAAGTCGGTTACTCCCATTACTGCAACCAAAAACACAGCATGTTAACGCCATCATTAATTGGATGTAACGTGAGGTTTTTGTTATAACGTAGAGGAAAACACACCGTCCCGTTCAATTGCTTCCATCACGTTGAGCAGACGATGCAGCGGTTGCTCGTCGAAATTTCTCGTCCAACCAGAATCGCTTTGGGTATCTGACCACAGGCGGAAGGTATCGTTCACTGGACCACTACTTACATAGAAAGACTACAAGGTATGACACTCAGCTTCGAGTCGTCTGTGTTCTTGGAGTCGCTTCCTGCGGACAATTGTTTTGTTCAAGACGGTTTGCCTCTTCCTACAGTCTGTGTGAGGTCAAATGAATACAGTTGAATGATTGTTTTAACTGTATGTACCTTCAATTTTCAGCTGCCGTCCCCTGCAGGTTGTTTTTAACCATCATTTGGACGAATGTTCGTTTGCGAACCGCTACCCCATAGTTGGTAAGAAATCATGCATCCCGCACCGAATATGCATACCAGTGCTCATTGGTCTAAAACATGTGTAAATATTGCAGCAAAGGGAAGCTACCCACGGGAGTTAAACTTTAGGTTTTTGGTGAAGAGCCGTTTGCGGAATAAAAATGAACGAAATGAAGAAAACGTTATATTTTTGGTAAGTATTAAATTTATGAATATTCAGTTAATGACACAGGGTGTTTCAGAAGCACCTTCTTAGCATTGTTCCTTTTAGTTAACGTAGATTTTCCTGTGCCGGTTTGGCCTAACACAAAAATTGTGCCCCCCCAAGAGCTGCTTGGATAACGTTGGCCTCTGCCATTTCGTTGCCACTCTTCGTTGCCACTCTTCGTTGCATAACAACGGAATAATAATAACCGTGAACGGAAGCGATGCAGACGATTTCAGTCGACCAATGAAAATAATCATCGAATATCCGGTTATTAAGGCCTAAAAAAAAAATAGGTGTGGTTACGGTAACCCGACCTACCCTATTTTTAGGGGCCAACCCTATAACTTTGTATTACATTTGTCAACAACAAAATCCACACACAAAAAAACCCGAATGCAGTAAACGCAATGAAAGCGACAGCGCTCGAGTCGCACACTTATTTCCCTGTCAAGTAGGTTTAATTTGTACACATTAGAAAAAAAAAGTTAAAAAAAAAAAGTGATTGCCTACCTTCCTACCCTTTTTTTTTTTTTTAGCTATGTTACTTTAACCACACCTATTTTTTGTGTGTGGCCTAACCAATGATCGCATCGGACTACTATCTCCTCGGACATACGACGATCATCATTCGCATGGGATCTAAGTGGTATGCCGTTGACAGACACGTTTGGTCGCACAAAATACGGTTTAAAAACATGCAGCGGACAGGCAGCTAAATATAAAAGGTACAGATAGTTAGAACATTCATTTATCACGGCATTTGTAAAGTTACAAAGATTCTTGACATTGGCAATTATTTTTTGCATAATTTTTTCTGAAGTTAGTGGAGCACGACTCGAAGCTGAGTGACATACCTTGTAGTCTTTCTATGTAAGTAGTGGTCCAGTGAACGATACCTTCCGCCTGTGATCTGACGTGAGTTTTCCTTCTTTGTACCATGTAAGTGCCGAAACTGTTAACTGGTGTATAACAAAGACGCATGGTTCCGGTTTCTTCCACGTGTATAAAGTACACGCATACCTCGCCAGGTTTGTTTCTGTGGCTAGTCGACAGACGATGCCATTTGCTTTGTGTGTGTTTTTGTTGTTGCTTACATGACATAGGGCTCCTAATATGGACCACTTTTTGTTTCATGCTGATAACTAGCTTGTTTTCTTACGAAGAAGTTTCATTTTGTGTTTGGTAGTCCTTCTCTCTTAGGTTAACTGTCAGGCCTGATGAGAGTGTAATAGCTTTGATAGATTTTTAGCAAAAATTAAATACAGAGAAAATCACAAATGGTCCATATTAGGCGCCCAGGCTCCTAATATGGACCAGTAAAGCGGCCTTCACGAATCACCATAAAAAGCCCCCTATTCTTCAAAATAACATGATACAACTTAGTGTACAAGTCACACTAATTGAAAGATGCTTTAGATTTATCTGTTTCGGGTTGATGAGAGCATTATTTGAAGCACACCAGGAAACTAAAGAAGCTTATCAAACACAGAGTGAAAATAAGTGAAATTATCAACTTCTACGAAAAGAAGACTATTTGTTTTTGTTTTTTTAAATCTCGAGGGCTAGTTATATACTGTTCAAAAAAAGAAACGCATAGTTGCTACTTGCCAAATTTGTTTTATTTTTCGAAAAAATTAACAGAAAATCCAATATTTAGATTATTTGTTTGAAATTTGGTATGGACACAGTTGAATGCACACACAGTTCATTTGCATCTTCAAATCAATCAGTCAATCAATACGATTGGGTGCCGAGGCTGTCAAGTCAGTAGGGGGTGTGACTGCCTTGAGCAGCAACAACTGCCCGGCACCTTCTGGGCATGGACTGGATCAGATGCCGGATATCTTGCTGTGGGATGGTGTCCCACTCCTCCTGAAGTGCCTGCAATAGATCGCGGTGATTTGCCGGCGCTTCTTCTCGCCTGCGCACACGTCTGTCCAATTCATCCCAGAGGTGTTCTATCGGGTTCATGTCTGGCGACATGGATGGCCAGGGAAGCACCTGGACATGGTGGTCGGTGAGGAACTGGGTGGTGAGTCGTGCTGTGTGCGGGCGAGCGTTGTCCTGCTGGAATATGGCATCCTGGTCAGCCAGAAGAGGAAGGGCGTGTGGGCGCAGAATTTCCTCCACGTATCGCTGGGCAGTTATGCGCCCTTGGACGTGCACCAGGGTGCTCCTTCCAGCGGTATTGATCGCCCCCCACACCATGACGCCTCCACCACCATGAACGGGTGCCTCATCCACACAGTTGGGCGCGTAACGTTCGTTTACTCTCCGGTAGACCCTCCTCCGACCATCATGTCGCTGGAGCAGGAAGTAGGACTCGTCGCTGAACCACACGTGTCTCCAGTGATTCCGGACGGTCCAGCGAAGGTGCTGGTTGCCCCACTGCACTCGGTTCTGGCGATGGCGGCGGGTGAGGACAGCTCCTCTGTGAGGTCTGCGAGCTCTCAAACCAGCTTCATGCAGGCGGTTCCGCACGGTCTGGTCCGATAATCGGTGTGGCCCGGGGAGAGCCTGGACAGAAGATGAGGCCGACAGGAAACGATTCCGGAGGTGGCGGAGCCGTATGAAGCGGTCGTGAGCAGCAGTTGTCGCCCTTGGTCTTCCCGCTCGTGGCAAGTCAGAAACGGAGCCAGTGGCTTGAAACCTGACCCACAGTCTACTGATGGTGCTCTGGGACACGTGGAAGTGCCTGGCGATTGCACTTTGACTTTGGCCTGCTTGTAAACGACCCAATGCAATTTGGCGGTCTTCTCTGCTCAATCGGGCCATCTTTCGTCGCTGAATTGTCGTCTGATTTCTTTGTGGCGAACAATCCGCTTTTATGGGTTTTGGAAGACATGGTGAGAGCTCAATATTCCCCGAGTTTCACGAGATTACACTGAAGCATGACGAGTGGTCATGCCAAATGAGCAATTTTGACATTGTAGCCACTGATAACGCATGCGTCACGTGCAGAGCTCACTTGTGGCAATGGACGAAAGGTCGACGACCAGATAAACATTTTCTGCAGTTTGGTGGATATCCTTGTAGCCATATAACTAAATTAACCAAATATTACAAGCTATGCGTTTCTTTTTTTGAACAGTATAGATTATTTTCAGCAAGCTTCTTAATGAATTAATGAAAATAACCTTTAGCTTTTAATTTCTTCGATGTGTTGAAGGTGGTCCATATTAGGGGACTCACACATACTTTGAGATTTTGCTATTATTTTTTGTTTGCAGTAGAAACTCGGGGTCAAAACTGCTAAAATGTAACAAATACGGTCTTAGCTGTGATAAATAGCAATTTTTGTGTGATAACAGCTTTGGCTGTGGACAGAAACGAGTCCGTTTTAGGCGGCAAATTTAGAGTGGACGCTGCCAAAAGTGAAAAAAGAGAAAAAGCCTATCGGTTTTGAGGTTTGTGTTTCTGCAACTGTTTTGACATGTGCAAGTTATCCAGAGAGGGTGAATACAGCGAATGAAATTGTTTTTAGCGCTCTAGCGCCGTTAGTTTGTCAGAACAGGAGGTGGTCCATATTAGGAGCCGGTCCATATTAGGAGCCCTTCCCCTACATAACGTGTAAAATCCAGTTCTTTAACAGGCAACAAACCTTGCAAATTTCCAGAAGCTGCAATCTGAAGCGACCTATCTCTGATTCTAGCAGACGATCTCTCCAATGATCTCCAATGTTTAAATCAGCAAACTCTCCTGTCAGTTAGTTAGCTGTTGCTTTTCGGGTCCAGCGGACCATATTAGGCCAAATCAGGACCCCAACTCTCCTGTCACATAGAACGTCCATTGTATAGTGCAATGTTGAAATGAAGTTACCGGTCTGAAACATTTCGTCGTTTCTTCTGAGACAATCCTTGTTCTCTTATCATCTACAGATTTACCGCAGTCTTCACCACGCGAATTCCCAACAGAAGTCAGACTTTCCATCATACAATCTACGTAGGCAAGCATGATACGTCATGACGTCATATGATTCCTAACATATTGACCAAAAAGCAATGTACTCACGTTAAAATGACGAACACGGAACGAATAACAGCGACGTTTCTACCCATGGGTCTTCTTTATTGTTACCTCTCATGTGCAGTCGCCATTGTTTAATACTTTTAACATATTGACGTAATGCTAAGCATCCGGTTATCTCGAGTTTTCTCCGTAATACATGTCCGTGGGTTTTTCCCAGACCCGGAGGTCTGGGTTATGCGGAGGCATTTGCCTGTGTGAACGGTGACATTCCGGAACTACTTTTCGGTTAACTTATTTGTTTTCAGCAATGTATTTCAATTTTTTTTTTCATTCTTTCTTGAAACTGTTACAGCATGATGCAAAATTACACTATAATAGGTTATATAATAAAAATAAAAACTATCTCAGATCTCACACGCTAAAAATATGACAAAAAACAGTTCTAGAGCGACATCAATCGCAAACCATCTAGCTTCGATAGGGCACACAACGGTTCTTTCCCTTGGCCCATTAGCTCAGTTGGTTAGAGCATACATATCTCTGGTTAGAGCGCCGTGCTGATAACGCGGAGGTCGTGGGTTCGACCCCCATGTGGGCCACGCAATATTTTTGATCGCAACGCAGTTTTTTTGGTCTTTCCGAGATAAGTTTTAGGTGTTCTTACTACATGTACAAACTATATTTTACCGTTTCTCAAACCCACTGTCTTTAACATTTGTTTACAGTTTCACTTGCCAATAACTTGCTGCTGATGATATCTGAATCATGTTGCTGATGATATCTGAATCATGTTCAATTAACATTAACAATGTATAATTATGCCAATTATGTTTTTCACTAATGCACCAAAACTCCATTTTCTAGACTTCTTTTTACAATCCAAGCAGTTGCTATTTTCCTAACTCAAACATTTATCGATCAATCCAAACTATTTTTAAGCTGTGTAACATAACACATTTTCTTTCCCATTTTTTATTTTTCTATCTCGTCATTTGTTGTTGACAAATAAATATAATTATTTCATAACTCAAACATTTCTTGGTCAATCCAAACTATTTTTAAGCTGTGAGTGTGACATAAAACAATGTACATATCGTCGTCGCCATGGCAAAATTGCGCAAATGTCAAGTGAAATGTTGTTCTCTTATGGTACGCCAGAACAAAAAGATTGGTGGTATGAATATTCTTGGCGAAAATATTTTATTGTCACAATTCGCCGATGATACCAGTCTGTTTCTTGATGGTACAGAGCAATCTTTTTGCGAAAGTATAAAAGTGTTACAACATTTTGCATCACTGTCAGGTCTGAGAATGAACTATGATAAAACAATTGTAGTTTGGTTTGGACCTTTAAAGTTTTGCAAAAGAAGATTTTTGCCTGATATGAATTTTACCTGGAACCCGGATAATTTTAAAGCACTTGGCGTTATTTTTTCGGTGAATGTATCCGAGGTTGTTTTTCTTAACTATAGAAATAAGTTAAAGGAAATTCAAAAACTTCTGAATTCATGGACCAGAAGGAACCTGACACCTTTTGGTAAAATAACAGTCCTAAAAACCTTGGCTATTTCCAAATTGACACATTTGTTTACTAATTTACCTGATCCAGACGAACAGTTTATGATGGAGTTAAATAATATTTTTTCAAATTTCTTTGGGATGAAAAAAGAGATAAAATTAAAAGAACTACGGTCACCCAACCCTATGAAGATGGAGGATTAAAGATGGTTGACGTGAAAAGTTTTCTGTCATCTCTAAAAATTGTTTGGTTAAAAAGAGTTGATGGTCTTACTGGATTAATATCAAGATTATTGTTTAAAGCATGTCCATCTGTTACAACAATTAATATGAGAGGAGAGGAATCTGCAAATGTTTTGATGCAGAGAATGGAAAACCCGATTTGGACCAATGTTTTTAAACATTATAAGAAACTACATGGAAAATGTGACCCTATAACCTTTAACGATTTTGTATCAGAATGTTTACATTATAATGTTAATATTCGGAGAGATAAAAAGACAGTGTACATTCAAAATTGGATCGACAGAATAGCTCAGATTGGTCATATTTTGGGACAAAATGGATACTTATCCTATAATGCGTTTAAAATCAAATATCCAAATGTGCGAGGCGATTTTGTATTGTATCAAGGTGTAATCTTGGGTGGCCGAGTGGTAACGCACTTGCGCTCGGAATCGAGAGGTTGCGTGTTCGACCCTGGGTCAGGCCGCTATTTTCTCCCCCCTTTCCTAACCTAGGTGGTGGGTTCAAGTGCTAGTCTTTCGGATGAGACGAAAAACCGAGGTCCCTTCGTGTACACTACATTGGGGTGTGCACGTTAAAGATCCCACGATTGACAAAAGGGTCTTTCCTGGCAAAATTGTATAGGCGTAGATAAAAATGTCCACCAAAATACCCGTGTGACCTGGAATAATAGGCCGTGAAAGGTGGATGCAGCGCCTAAAGGCAGTCGATCTACTGACCGATGTGAATGCGTGATATATTGTGTAAAAAAATTCCATCTCACACGGCATTAATAGGTAACATGCGCCTTGAGTCGCCTTGTGTGGTGAGATACGTGCGCGATATAAATCCTCGAAAATAAATAAATAATCCAGGCTGTTAAGAAATATCAGAGAAAAATCGGCTTAGAATTTGATAAACATTTTATTATGACAGAGCCCATTGTGTGGAAATGTATTTGTAAAGGTAAGACACAACTTATTTACAAAAAACTGATTGAACATGGTACGGTCCCAAAATGTATCGAAAAATGGTCTGAATCTTTAGACTGTTTGTTAGATAAGAAGGCTATTTTTCAACATGTTTTTAAAACAACAAAAGACACTTGTCTGAGATGGTTCCAGTACCGATTATTGTACAGAATTTTGCCCACAGAAAGGTTTCTATTTTTGCGAAAAATTGTGGATACGTCATTGTGTACATTTTGTGGTAGAAATGAAGAAACCCTTTTACATATGTTTTGGGAGTGTGATAAAGTGCAGACTTTTTGGATAGAATTTGTAAATTGGCTAAAGGCGAACTGCACCCATTGCGACAATTTAAAACTGTCTAAAGAACTGGTTCTTCTTGGAGTGGCGAACAATGTAGTCACCGATAAAGCTTTTGATGTGTTATTAATCTGTGCCAAACACCATGTATATATTTCCAAAATGAACAAAAAGACCCCTCATTTTCAGACATTTAGTAGAAACTTTAAGCAAAGATTTATTTGTGAAAAGTATAACGCAGTTGTGAATAATACAGTAGATAAATTCTACAAGGATTGGCGCCTGTATATGCACGTTTTGATGTAACCCTTAGGTTTTTTCGTTCTTAAAACCTTTTGATAATGCGACCACCAAACCACTGAACATTCCCCCCTCCCCATTCCATCCTCCCACCCCATGTATGTTGTAATTGTCCAAGTGTGCTTTTCTGTTATATGATTCTGTCCTTTCGGTTAGGTGATGTCCTGTAATGTACAGCATATACATGTAAAAAAAACTGTACAAAAAGAGAATAAAAAAAATAAAAAAAATAAAAATGTTGTTTACCTTTACTGTACCAATTGACACTAACGCAATTTTCCCATGTTGACGACAATATTTTATTTAAAATTGATTTCAGGATTTTGTTAACATAACACATTTTTCTTTCCCATTTTTAATTTTTGTATCTCGTCATTTGTTGTTGACAAATAAATATAATTATTTTCATAACTCAAACATTTCTCGATCAAACCAAACTATTTTTAAGCTGTGGGTGTGACATAAAACAATCTACATATCGTCGTCGGCATGAAAAAATTGCGCTAATGTCCAATGAAACGTTTAGTTTTACTGTACCAATTGACACTCGCGCAATTTTTCCATGTTGACGGCAATATCTTACTTAAAATTGATTTCAGGATTTTGTTAACATAAACATTTTCTTTCCCGTTTTGAATTTTCTATCTCCTGATTTGTTGTTGACAAATAAATGTAATTACAATACTACCATCATTGCACTTGCCAATATCTTGTTACTGGTGCTATTATCACAATGGTGTTCAATTAACGATGTTACATTTGTTTAACAATCAGTATTACATTTATTGTTTAAATGTACTTTCTTTCACATTTTGTAGTTTTCTATCCCATGATTCGTTGTTGACAAATACATGTCATTCCATTAATCCTATCCATGTGTTGCATTGTTGTGCAAGATGACTGAGTGTGTGCATAATATATATGTATATACATGTAGTCCATTTCAGAACATATTTACCATAAACAAAACCCTCGCTTGCATAATATTGATCGGGAACAAAACAAGATTTTTTCCTTGCGTTATTTAACCATTTCACTATTTCACGCTAGCACTCGGACAAGTGTCACACACAAACACCCTGCCATGACTGTTTTTTGAAGAAACCACTTTGACCATTCACCTAAAAATTACATGAAGGAACGTCTGGGAACCTGCTGATTTGAATCAGCAAATTTTCTTGTTCAATGTTCGGTTATTTCCGCGGCTTCATGCGAAAGGGAACCGTCGTCTACAATCAACGACATGGACCATTCTGGTACTTGTTGCTGACAAAAACATGATTTTAACACAGAATTTAATGTCAGAATAGCTATATAAACGCTATTGTGTTTTCATCGTAGCAATAGGGTCCGATATTTAGACTCGAACAAGTATAATGCGACTCGTCTTCGACTCGTCGGCATTATACTTGTCTCGTCTAAATATCGGGCCCTATTGCTACGCTGAAAACACAATAGCTGTTATTAATGTCTATGACCGGTAATGTTTAATGAGTTGGGGCATTCTGACCAATCACAGGATCTGTTTCATTAAAACGCCAACTTGATTGAATAACAATACAAGTTAAGCTGCTATTTTCATCTTTCAGTACCACAAACACAGGTTATCGTTTGGCTGACATGCAGTTTGCGAAGCTGGAGGTATCCCACGAACGCATACTGAGAGCGACTTGAGAAATGTTCATGCGGATAATACATGCCCTAACTCAGGCTACAGTTTGGGATGGAAGTTCACGAAAAATTGGGAACATACTAACTAAAATACTGTGGGTGCCGACCAATTCTTCGATTTTTGATCCAACGCTACTCGGGGCCGCTTTGTTAAGCCTGTCCTTAACTGAGCGAAGTAGACTACACGAAGTATACTTGACGAAGCTGGCCGCACGAAGCTTTAGCACTGAGTTTTCGGTAAAAAGACTTCGCGTAGTCTTCGCAAAGTCGACTTCGGCCTCAATAGGCGACTTGCCCTATCGGCCAGCGCCGCGAAGTCGCGCGATAAATCTGCAATACCTTGCGTGGTCTTGCGAGATCTGCCTCAAACTGCGGGCATGTTTTGATAGCTCTGTGAGAGGTTGCGTTTCAGTGCAGACACTTCGCCTTGAAAATGGTGAATTTGCACTGTGCAGCAGTGGACTGCAGCAATGTTAGCTGTTTTTCGGGTGGCAGTGACTGTGGCAGAGAGTGCCGCTTTTTCTACAAGCGCATCTCTTGTTGAGTTGCAGGATGTCTTACAGGCGCATTTTGAATACCCCTGACCACCATGGGCGGAATGCATAGTAGCGATCTTTCTAAAAGAAGAAACGGCTGGAGGATTTGACAATCTGTCTTCTGTAACTGGTTTCTGGAATAAGCAGTATTGACGACGCCGTGCTTTGTTGCGATCCTATACGCCCCGTGTTCTGTTATTTCTGACACGACTGGGATATTACTGATGTCGTTGTCGATGGTCCATGCTATCAGCATTTGCTTCACATCTGCGTTCGATCGCTCTACTGAACCCTGGCTCTGGAGGTGTCGAACCCGCCCATGTACAATGCGAAGGTTTTGCCACATGATTTTGAGTTCGTCAACCACTGAAGCAATCGAACCCTAATCGACCATTATCGCTTTGGAGAATACACGGAGCGCCAATCATTGTGAAAATGTCAATCAAGTTGCATGCAACTTCTGCCGCTCTTTTGCTTTTCAGCGGTCGTAGGACCAGGACTTTTGTGAAATGGTCCTGGTAATTAAGAATGTGCACGATGACTCCATGTTGATGAGGTCCACCTGGCCTCTGTCGCAGAACGACTTGAGAGAGAGTGAGAGAGAGAGAGAGAGAGAGAGAGAGAGAGAGAGAGAGAGAGAACACACACACACACACACACACACACACACACACACACACACACTCACACACACTCACACACACTAAACTCACTATTGCCGATTTCGCGGAATGGGCAACTTGCCCATTACGCGTAATCGGCTGCCGATTCCGCGTAATCGGCCGCTGAATTCGCAAAATAGGCAAGTTTTAGAGGCCTTTAGGCTTTACGCGATTTCGGCAAAACGCTGCCGATTTCGTGTATTGGGCAGCGATTTGCCGATTACGCGAAATGGGCAAAAATGTTGCCGATTACGCGGAGTGGGCAATTACGTGAAATCGGCACGACATATATACAAACGAGATCATGTGTAAAGACTCCATTTTAGCATTGGTCAAGTTCGCTGATGTTTTGGCTTTGATTGCCCGTTACCATTTGTTTATCAGTGATTTAGTCGCTTGGTTTGGGAACAGTTTTCTTGGACTGAATATTCGAAAATCAAATTTTCCTCAACGCTGCAAATAAATGCTCAGGAGGTAGAACAAGTTGAACATTTCAAATATCTTGGAACTGTCAGCGTCTTATTTTCACTGAAAATGTTGATTTTATTTGCAAGAAGGCAAATCAGCGCCTTTATCTTTTACGAAAGCTCAGAAGTTTTAACGTAAACAAAGAAATTTTAGAAACAGTGTACAAATCTCACGTTTTGACTTTTAACCTGGTTTCTTACTATGGCAATTTAACCGTTAAAAACAGAAGCAGACTAGCAAGAGTTGTTGGCCTGGCAGGCAAAATCATCGGAAGGAAGCAGGCACATCTGTCAGGCCTGTACATCAGCGCTCTGAAAACGAAAGCTTCCAAGATTCGGAGCGACCAATTACAATCCTCTGCATGTTAGGTTTGAAGTGCTGCCATCAGGCCGGCAACTCAAGGTGCCTATAGCCCGCAAGAACTCTTTTAAAAACTCTTTTATTCTTACAGCAATAACCATTTTAAATGCTGATAACAGATGTTAATGTTCCAACTCTACACTTGAGCTGTTCGGAGTCTGTGTGAGTCTGTGTGTAGGTGTTTGTAGGGGTGTGTGTGTGTGTGTGTGTGTGTGTTTTATGCAACTGTTTGCGTGCTCAGTGTGTACGAGCATCAGTGACTGTGATATATATTTATTATGCTCCTTGTTTAAATGCTCATGTAATAAGTTGATCTTAGTAGTGTACTTTTTTTCAACCTTATGATCGTGTGTTTGTGTTATTAGAAATGCGACCCCCCGCGGGTTATAATAGGGGGAAGAATTTACCCGATGCTCCCCAGCATGTCGTAAGAGGCGACTAACGGATTCTGTTTCTCCTTTTACCCTTGTTAAGTGTTTCTTGTATAGAATATAGTCAATGTTTGTACAGATTTTATTCAAGCAGTATGTAAGAAATGTTAAGTCCTTTGTACTGGAAACTTGCATTCTCCCAGTAAGGTCATATATTGTACTACGTTGCAAGCCCCTGGAGCAATTTTTTGATTTGTGCTTTTGTGAACAAGAAACAATTAACAAGTGGCTCTATCCCATCTCCCCCCATTTCCCCGTCGCGATATAACCCTTCGTGGTTGAAAACGACGTTAAACACCAAATAAAGAAAGAAAGATTAGAAATGCGATGTGGTACCAAAAGACAAATGTTCATGTTTATGTAAAATGAAAATAGACATTACAGTTTTCTTATCTTTTCTGATCTAAAGTGAAATGTTTGGAGCAAAGTACAAGAAAACGATATAACTGCGAATAGAATCCCTGAAATCGGATATTTTTTCGAAAGAGCACTAAAATGTAAATCGAAAATTGGTGTTAGGATCATGCATAAGCTAAAGGTAATGTACACCAAATATGAAGTAATTCCTAGAACAGATGCAAAGGTTATTGGCCTGTTTATGAGTTGCATTTTTGGGGGGTAACCCTGTATGACTTTGTTTATTTCTTTGTCTGCGTGCGTTTACGATCATAGTCGCACCAATGTTGGGATTGAATTGAAAAAGGAAGACTTCTAAAGTAGTACTGTCATTTGTGTCATGCGTCTCTGCACTCATGCATCTGATATCACTTTCTGCAGATAAAAACAGTGTCTGCAGTTAAACCATTTACAGACGTCAGTGTGAAGCAGCTGTGGAGTGGTAGCAGTTACCTGGCACGGTGGTTTAGGCAGGCCCCACCGGTTTCAACACATCCCCCTCACACTGTTTTGGAAAGCTGCAGTTTGTCTAAACCAGCCTTGGAACAATGTTTGAAAGCCTCACTCAGCCTCACATGAGGTTTACAGAACGATGGAATCTTTCACGAAATAAGCAGTTCTAACCTTATGGAACACATTTGCAATAGAATTTAACAGCATTAAAGGACACAGTTCGTTTGAAGGGCTATTCAGCATGCGTAAACCACACACCAGCTCTCGTGGTTTATTCAACCCCTGAGCCATCATGGACCCGTGTGACCCACTTTCCTTTTTTGCATAATTTAGTCGTCAGTTTGTTGTTTTATTGCGACACGCTGTATCTGCAATAACACGTTATTTTCTACCTCTGAATCTAAAAAGCAACAAACGACTACGAGTCACACGAACTTATTGGCATAGGTTGGCTTCAAAGAAGCCAGCGATATGCATAAAGTTCCTCTGCTTTGGCAAACACGACCTTACATGAACCTGCTTCCGGGCTCCCTTTTTTCAAACTTTCAAAACTTCGAATTGTACTGATCTTGTCTTGATCAAAAATGAATTCTTTTATGATTTACGAATGTTAGTGTCACAAGTTGTCAATTTATCATTTAAACTTTAAAAGTTAGGTCTAGCGCCAAAACGAGGCTTCCGATTTGTTTTAAAGTTAATCCGGCTGGCCACGCAAAAATGAATTCTTTGAAACATGATCGCTCTTTATGGAGGGCACCTAGGATGTTCTCTGGCGGTGAGTGTTTAAACGAAAGGGTGTTCATTATTTTGTACTGTGTGTAAAAACATGACAGTGTCTCATCCTGACCTCAGGTCAAAATGAGTTCGGCTCATTTTATCCCTGACAGGATGCCTTGGTTTTCCTTGTCTGGCGACCGGAAGAGGAAGAAGGAGCAAAAGTGCTCGTAGAAAAAGATGTGCGCATGTGCGAATCTAAAATGGCCGCGGAACTGTTAATCGGTGTATTCTTGTGACTCTTGTCACCTCCGATCATGTCGGACTTGTTTTTAGAACACGCGCGACCTCAAACTAAAGCATTTACATGTAATATTTTTTTGTTGTTCTAGTATCTACACAGTATTTTCTCACGTTGTACCTAGTGTGAAGCCATACAGGGCCGGACTACCGGGGGGTTTATGTGGGTTGCGCAACCCCCCCTCCCCCCCTAGCCTAAACATGTACCTCACTTATTTAAAACATTTTTTATTATTGTTTATTTTATGCCGTTTCATGCAAGGGGCGACCATTTTCCTATCTCAGAATATGACCTACCCATCAGCTTCAGGGGGCTTCGCCCCCTGACCCCCACAAGGGGCTCTGCCCCTTGACTCCGCCAGGGGGAACATCCCCCTGGACCACCACTGGCAACCCCCCCCCCCCCCCCCCTCCTCTTAGCCTAGTCCAGCCCTGCCATATAAATAAAAATAAGGGCGTTATGATGCATTTTCGAAGAGGTAGAGAGCGAAAGTTGGCACCGGATGTCTGTCACAACCGATCATACACGACTTGTTTTTAAGACATGCGCGACCTCAAACTAAAGCATTTACATGTCATATTTTTGTTGATCTGGTATTTGTCCTTGAATGTTGAGACACACATGAGTTTCTGGCTTGTAACTTGTGTGTTTTACATGTTCTGTTTGGATAAAATGTTCTCTTTTGTGGTGGGGGTTTCCATTCATGATTGAATCACTGTGCTCAATGAATGAATGTTGTTAAAACACACTTGTCTTGTGCCTTTACTATCAAGTGGTGTTTTTGTGCATTCTGGTAAAAAATTTGTGAGGGGCGTAAATCACTAAATTTGTGTCTTTGTACAATTTAGGTGATTCTGGGTACAATAAATTTACATTTAAACATGCTTTGCATTTCAAAATTACATAAAACAGTGCAGGTCAGTCTTGAGAAAAGTGGGTTTTTCTTATGTGTGAAATAAGGCTGATTTCTTGTTTGTGTGTGTGTGTGTGTGTGTGTGTGTGTGTGTGTGTGTGTGTGTCTGTGTGTGTGTGTCTGTGTGTGTGTGTGTGTGTGTGTGCATGTATTTAGTTCTTGTGGTGATTAATCTAACGACTTCTGCAATTTTGCACGTTGTCTTATGCTTTTTGGTGCAAACTTATGGTTTTGTTAGTAAAATCTTATGGTGAGAGTCCACAAGAGCTTGACAGGTATGATTTTGGTTGCTGGGTAAGTTACCGAAAAATAACTAACCCTACAAGTTTACAGAGAGAAAGAAGCAGAGGGGGGAGATCTGTATCTCTGGTACGACCTTCCGGATTATCAACAGTGGGTTCATGGTCGGAATCAAGAGGTCATCATTTCATAAAAGATGTCCTTTTTTTCTGCGGCTGCGCAAGTTATTTGCCTAGGTCATGGCCGAACTTTAGGCCTACGGAGCAATATCTCGGGATATTTGCTCACTAGAATAACAGAGACAAAGAAGGAAAGTCATGCAATATTCGAATGTTATGTGCAGTTCAACGTTTTGAATTTTTCAATCGCAGGAAAGTAGTTCCCATAAGCCATGACTAAAACCCCATGTGCTTTCGAGGATTCACACTGTAATAACAAGTTTTCTGTTGCTGAGTGATTATTGTGAATATGCACCTCTTTCAGTTTACAGATGAAAAGAAGCAGGGGGTGGAATAAAAACACACCACTCTTATTTGTTCTATTCACACTCGAAAGTCATCATTTTTTGTGTGTCAGGTTGCATCCCTCACTTCATCAAGCGGTGGAGTCAGCTCTGCTAGGAGAGACTTTTGACACTTTTTGAGTGTGAAGGTTGCATCCCTCACTTCATCAAGCGGTGGAGTCAGCTCTGCTAGGAGAGACTTTTGACACTTTTTGAGTGTGAAGGTTGCATCCCTCACTTCATCAAGCGGTGGAGTCAGCTCTGCTAGGAGAGACTTTTGACACTTTTTGAGTGTGAAGGTTGCATCCCTCACTTCATCAAGCGGTGGAGTCAGCTCTGCCAGGAGAGACTTTTGACACTTTTTGAGTGTGAAGGTTGCATCCCTCCCTTCATCAAGCGGTGGAGTCAGCTCTGCTAGGAGAGACTTTTGACACTTTTTGAGTGTGAAGGTTGCATCCCTCACTTCATCAAGCGGTGGAGTCAGCTCTGCTAGGAGAGACTTTTGACACTTTTTGAGTGTGAAGGTTGCATCCCTCACTTCATCAAGCGGTGGAGTCAGCTCTGCTAGGAGAGACTTTTGACACTTTTTGAGTGTGAAGGTTGCATCCCTCACTTCATCAAGCGGTGGAGTCAGCTCTGCTAGGAGAGACTTTTGACACTTTTTGAGTGTGAAGGTTGCATCCCTCACTTCATCAAGCGGTCGAGCCAGCTCTGCTAGGAGAGACTGTTGCCGGCCAGCCAAGAGGACACGAACACAGACATAAAACAGACGCGAAACAAAAGAAAAAAGAAGGAGATATAAATCAATATCAGCCGCGCATGTGGCCTTCAATTTACTCCCTGTGACAGCAGAGAGTTCCGGTAAAACTGCAAACATTCCGCGGCTCTTTGACATTTTGCAACTGCTGCGCACATTTATCAACCGTTCCTGTAACTGGGAACTACCAGTAAAATCAAATAGCTCATCCTTCCGCGGTTTATATGTATAGATCATTACAAAGGCACTGACACACAAGGTGGAAGAAGTAATTTGGCCTTCAGTCACAAATCTAGTGTAGACTGAGTACGCCTAATGTGACGCAAACACACTTCGATATTATAGACATTACTACTGTGGGCAAAAACACAGGAAGACAGGAGAGCAGACAGACATACTCTTTACACACACCGTCCAAAGTTCTTACACCACACACACTTCCCTCCAACTCTTCACCCTCTTAGAGGGCCCCAAAGGGGGGGTATCATCACGATCACGGGAAGGGAAATTTTAGCTTTCACGATCACAGTTACCTTGATTTTTGTTTTCACGACCACGAACACCAGGACGAATAGAGGATCATAGAGTGATACAGCTGTGAAAAATGTACGTTGAAAATAAAATGCTTTGCAATAATGCCCATCACGATCACGAAAACAAATGACGATCACGATCACGAGACTTGATTTTTTTGTCATCACGGATCACTGGCAAAGTCCCATTACGATCACAGAAATGGAAATTTCGGCAATCACGGTCACAGAAAGGTAAAAAATCGCCAATCACGATCACGATTTTAAACCCTTTGGGGCCCTCCTCTTATGCTCCCTCAAGTCACCACCACCCCACCCCCGAGCCCCGCACACACACAACCCAGACCACTCGAATACCATCCAACCAGCCAAACTAAACAATTGCAAATAATCAGACGGTGGAGATTTGTATTGAGCTTTAGTAAATCGGTTACAGTTGGTAATCAGCAAAGGAAGGTTCATTTAGGGTAGGGCCCATGCAGGCCCTGATCAGGCGGCTGGAAGGCGGGCAGCAAAGGGTGTTACCTGATGGGTGCCTGCCAGCTGTGGGCTGTCCGTCACAACACACCGCTCAACACACAGACGCTGCCCCACACGGCTACACTTCAACTCGAGATGGTTGATTTCCATCATCATCATCATAAATTTCGTCGGCGTCGTCGCCGCCATCATTGTCATCTTCTTCACACACAAACAGAGAGAGAGAGGGCCAGAGAGATAAGAGAGAGAGAGACACACACACGCACATGAAGGTAAGGGGCTATGTGAGTTACTCCGCTCACATATGTAACTTCAGCAGGACCGACGACGCACTGCAGCTTATCCCAGTCCGCTACACGTTGCATGAAAGGAAAACAGGCCAAGTACTCGTCATAATCCCTATCGCGGTATAAATAATAGGCAGTGCGTCGTATGTGCCGCTGAAACTGCGCAGGTATATTCTGCCCATAAGGAGTCTGTGCGTAAAGACACACAGATCCTTTCACCCGTACCAGAAAGAGAGAGAGAGAGTATTTTAAGTGTTATTTAGTATAAATATAATTTAAACACTTGTTTTACTGTGGCTGGTGGGTACCACCAGTCACAACCCCTCGGTCTGCATGCTTTTTATGGTGCATTTTTGTCTTAAAGGTCCTTGTCTACATTTTTATACCGAAATCGCCATTTGACCATTAAGAGACGAAGCCAGTGCACAGACGGAAGGTATCGTCCACTGGACTACTACTATCACAGAAAGACTACAAGGTCTGTCACTCACCTTCGAGTCTTCTGTGTTCTTGGAGTCGCTTCCTGGGGAAAAATATTGTTCAAGACGGTTTGCCTCTTCCTACAGTCTGTGTAAGGTCAAATAAATACAGTTGAATGATGTTGTTTTTAACCATCATTTGGACGAATCTTCGTTATTTTTCGGATGCATGATTTGACGCAAAGTGGATATTAGCGGCTCGCAAACGAAGATTCGTCCAAATGATGGAGGTACATACAGTTCAAACAATCATTCAACTGTATTTATTTGACCTTACACAGACTGTAGGAAGAGGAAAACTGTCTTGAACAATATTTTTCCCCAGGAAGCGACTCCAAGAACACAGAAGACTCGAAGGTGAGTGACAGACCTTGTAGTCTTTCTGTGATAGTAGTAGTCCAGTGGACGATACCTTCCGTCTGTGGCCAGTGTAGCCGTTTGAAAATTCATTGTAGTATTCCAGCGTAGTACTCATAGTAGGATATCCTTATTTGGAAAATGCCAAGCGCAAAATTCCTCTCAAATCCCGTGCATTTCGTGCGTTTAAAAAAAAGCGTGGACAGCGCTCCAGTGTCAAACTGTTGCTGCACTTGTTTGGGCGTGGCTATAAGCATAGTGACATGAATTTGATTCGTCAGTATTTTTAGGCAAAGCACATGTTCTCAGCAAACAGAAAACAAAATATTGGAAGCGTGAGTCACGCTACCCAAAAATAAAATCTTTTTTTACATATATTTTTTTTCTATAACTTTTTTCCCCATGGTTCATTCATCATCTGACATAACTTTTTAGCGAAATCTAACCATAAGATTATTGAAAAAAAGCAAAAATGTAGACGACCACCTTTAAATTGTGAGCTGATG
>NC_090261.1:18122351-18217351 GCF_037325665.1 Littorina saxatilis
TCAAATGTGGTGAGGACATAATACAAGTAACAGATCAATATAAATATCTGGGCGTAATATTTCATAAAAATGGTAATTTTGATTTAACGCAAGATCATTTGAATAAGCAAGGTAACAAAGCAGCGTATTATCTTCGTAAAGCATTTATAAATGAAAATGTTCAGACAGAAACTATACTACATCTATTTGACATGTTAGTACATCCAATTTTAACATATGGAGCTGAGGTTTGGTTTCCATATAATTTTACTAACAAGAAAGATATCTCAAATCTTCATTCAGTTTTTGAGAATTGCTTATCAAATAAATGTCCAAGTGAATCTACACATATAAAATTTTGTAGATTTATTTTAGGAGTACACAAGAAAGCAATGTGGCTTCCAGTTTTAGGAGAGTTGGGAAGATTTCCACTAAGTATAAAGATGATATCACAAGTCATAGGATTTTGGGGACATATCTTAGATTCAAATCAACAGTCTTTATTACATCATTTATACAGTTTGATGATATCTAGCTCTAAAACAAGTCCATGGTTGCAATTTATTAAACAATTATTATCACTTGTAGGATTTGAGCATGTTTGGAAAAACCAATTTACATTTAATGCTAATAAATTACAATTTGCTATACAACAAAAAATTGTGAATGAATACGTTTTATTTTGGAAAAACAAAAAATATGAAAAATGTTCAAGACTTGAGTTTTATTCACTAATTACAGAACGATACACAATACAAGCCTATTTAATTTATATTTCAAATATAAATCATAGAAAAGCTCTAGCAAAATTAAGAACAAGCACACATTCTTTAAAAATTGAGACTGGGCGTCATAGAGGAATATTGCGAGAGAATCGCCTCTGTAATACATGTAAAGTAATTGAAGATGAGCTACATTTTCTAGACAATTGCAAGAAATTTAACAATATTAGAAAAAAGTTAGTAGAAGAAGAAGTATCAAATTGTGACTTAAGGAAACCAAGCGATCTGTTATTTAAAAAAGACGAAAAAATTTAAAAATTGCTTGGAGCCTTTGTTTTTAATTGTTTCAATATTGAATGAAATAATTTGTACATTATTTATCCATTCATTTATTGTACAACTTGTGTCAATATTCTTAAGGGTTGATGACAATAAATTCTATTCTATTCTATTCTATTCTATTCTATTCATACATACTAACGCACACACGCACAAACACACACGCATGCGCGCGCACACACACAAACATGCACTTACATACACACATACACAGACACACACACCCAGACGCACACTCACACCCACACACGCGCGCGCGCACACACACTCTCTCTCACACACACACACACACACACATACACACACACACATGTACATGCACACACACATAAAACACACACACACACACTAACACACACACACACACGCACACACACACACACACACACACACACGCAAATACACACATGTATTTATGTGTGTTTGCGCGCGCGTGTGTGGGTGTTTGTGTGTGTGTGTGTATGTGTGTGAGAGTGAGAGAGAGAGAAAGAAAGGAAGAAAGAGAGAGAGAGAGAGAGAGTCAACCGGAAAGCTCAGTACAGTGCAATAGTTTCTGGCGTGCCACCTCTCAGGTACGTTACAGAATGCTCCGCGCAAACCCCGTTGCATAGACCATTCTTGGCGAGCGGTCGCCATTGTTACGCTTCAGTGACCCCGGACAATGGTACTCGTACCGAGCGCTTGCTAACGCTCGCGAGCGCCACAACAAAACTATGCGTTGCCTAGAAAACGTTCGCAAACGTTCTGTGGCGCTCTGCCTATGCAACGCACCCCTGTTGTGCTGAGGAAGTTTGGAAAGAGGGTTATTCCCCTTCTCTCAGACTGCAATGGAGAGAGAGCAGATTGTGTCAGCTTCTATACATATAAATAAAAGAGAGTGTCTGTCTGTCTGTCTGTCTGTGGTCGCCATACCTCTGAGATGGCAAGAGGCAGGAACAAGATAGTGTGCACATACACTCCCTAGGTGCCGCAGATGTGCACCTGGGTTTTAGTTTCTTGATTCATTGTTTCCTTTCTCAGATTATGGACCTCCCATTTATTGAATACAGCCTATATGGTGCAAGACCAGTTCAGTGCCTACTGTTCACCTGTAGCAAGCACATCATGCCAGTGATATTAGAGACGTGCTATTGCTCCTATGAGGGGAAGAAATGAAGAATGAAAAATTAACTGGACAGTTCCGGAAATTTCTAGAAGGTAAGGGAGATAACTGTTCACCTGTAGCAAGCACATCATGCCAGTGATATTAGAGACTTGCTATTGCTCCTATGAGGGGAAGAAATGAAGAATGAAAAACTAACTGGACAGTTCCGGAAATTTCTAGAAGGTAAGGGAGATAACTCTTTTTTGTCTGTGGTCGCCATACCTCTGAGATGGCAAGAGGCAGGAACAAGATAGTGTGCACGTACACTCCCCAGGTGCCGCAGATGTGCACCTGGGTTTTAGTTTCTTGATTCATTGTTTCCTTTCTCAGATTATGGACCTCCCATTTATTGAATACAGCTTATATGGTGCAAGACCAGTTCAGTGCCTACTGTTCACCTGTAGCAAGCACATCATACCAGTGATATTAAAGACTCACTATAATTGCTCCTATTAGGGGAAGAAATGAAGAATGAAAAATTAACTGGACAGTTCCGGAAATTTCTAGAAGGTAAGGGAGATAACTCTTTTTTGTCTGTGGTCGCCATACCTCTGAGATGGCAAGAGGCAGGAACAAGATAGTGTGCACGTACACTCCCTAGGTGCCGCAGATGTGCACCTGGGTTTTAGTTTCTTGATTCATTGTTTCCTTTCTCAGATTATGGACCTCCCATTTATTGAATACAGCCTATATGGTACAAGACCAGTTCAGTGCCTACTGTTCACCTGTAGCAAGCACATCATGCCAGTGATATTAGAGACTCGCTATTGCTCCTATGAGGGGAAGAAATGAAGAATGAAAAATTAACTGGACAGTTCCGGAAATTTCTAGAAGGTAAGGGAGATAACTCTTTTTTTGTATCCAAACAAAGGAGGTAAAGCTAATGATAATGGGATAGCGAGCGTCTTAAATTGCAACAGGGCTCCGCTTACTCCCGGGCGAAGAGAAAGAGAGTGTCTGTCTGTCTGTCTGTGTGTGTTTGTGTGTCTGTCTGTCTGTTGTCGCCATACCTCTGAGATGGCAAGAGGCAGGAACAAGATAGTGTGCACGTACACTCCCTAGGTGCCGCAGATGTGCACCTGGGTGTTTTAGTTTCTTGATTCATTGTTTCCTTTCTCAGATTATGGACCTCCCATTTATTGAATACAGCCTATATGGTGCAAGACCAGTTCAGTGCCTACTGTTCACCTGTAGCAAGCACATCATGCCAGTGATATTAGAGACTCGCTATTGCTCCTATGAGGGGAAGAAATGAAGAAAGAAAAATTAACTGGACAGTTCCGGAAATTTCTAGAAGGTAAGGGAGATAACTCTTTTTTTGTATCCAAACAAAGGAGGTAAAGCTAATGATAATGGGATAGCGAGCGTCTTAAATTGCTACAGGGCTCCGCTTACTCCCGGGCGAAGCCGGGCTTAACTGCTAGTATCTAAATAAAGTTTGGGAAATGTGTTTCTTGTGTCTCAGGTTTTGCCTTCAAGATTCCAACAGACAATATAAATTATTACAAATTCAAAAAGAAAAGAGTGGCTAGGGTCTACATTAGCTGATAATTGTAATGTAGTAGAGTTTGAAGATTTCTTTGATATGTCTACAACATTTTGATAAATGTACTTGTAGACAGACACAATCTGGCAGATCACAAGGAATGAGAGGAATCTTACAACAGCTATTAAATTACATATCTTATCCCAATTCACATATAGCAATTTACTTCAGTTTAGTGCTAGGACGCTGAAAACTACGCTCACCCTGGTAAGGGGGAAGTACCCTAAAAATAGAACAGCCTTGACCGTCACATAATGACGTCATGACAAGGATACCCCCCAGCATGCTCTGCGCATGCGTGCTCTCGCCGCCATCTTGTATTCATTCTACTCTTCAGCGATAGCGTCTCAGGACGTGTTTTGGATTACGCTCGGGCTATTTTGTTAGCCCTCTGCTTTTCGTCAATTTTAATCTCGTGAGACGCTCACTCACCCCTCCCTTGGGACGGGAGCATGGTCTGAGAGCGGATCAGGTTACCGATACACAGTCGCGCCTTCCCTGATTGCGGGCCAGTTAGCATAATACTAACAGGCAGTCAGGTTTTCTATACTCCTGACGTTTTACCCCTGCTTTGTAACAGGGAAAGTATACCCGCTTTTTGCAGCCGTGGCTTAGACTTCCGTTTTCAGCCATAGGCAGCATCACGGTCTTTTCCGACCACCGAGGTTAACAGTTATTGAGCCCGGTTCTGCCGGGATGGGTGACCGTTCAACATTCAAGCTGCGGCCTTTCGGCTTCAACTATTGCACTGTAGTTTACTCAAGCACAACATCAGCAGTTCTTCGCTCCCTAGTGGGTTACACTGCCGGTTTCACCGGAGTTCGCCTCCCTTTCTTTCAAAGCCACCGCTTAGGGACTTGGGTACATAGTTCTCACTGATACCACTCCCGTAACCATTGAGGACAACGGTTGTTTTCTCTGGAGCTTGTTTTACTCTCTGTACTCCATCCTTTTTTTTTGAAAAGATCAGTGACTTTCTGTCATACTCTCGCAAACGGGGCTTTCCTCTTCACTCATAAGTCTTATGAGACAAGGTGGAAGAAAAGAGGGGGGGGGGGGGGGTGCATATTCGTACTTGGACAGTTCTCCCTTGGGCTCCTTCCACACTGTGCGAGATAGAGCATGGATCCTACTCATAGGCCTTACCTGCTTAGGCGATGTTTCTTCCTAATCTTATCAGAGTGTCTTGCTCAGCTCGCAGTATAAGATTACAGGTCTCCCTTTACAGAGAGACCATAGGCTAGATAGCGTTCATAGCCAGAGGGTCACAGCACGGCAAGGCTGAGTCTTTTGGTATGGGAGGTTCTATGCTCCACAGATTTTGAACCGCTACAGGCCGCTCTTCTTCATATATCTGACGTGGAAACACTCTCCACTTTGCTTCTAGCTACGGCACACAGAGGTAGCGAGATTCACGCACTCTCTGGCTTACCGGGAGACGTAGTATTCAATAGAGGCACTCTATCTCACTCCGTTTCCGGCCAGACTTCTTAGCCAAGAATCAGAAGTCAGGGTAACCATCTCTGATGGTCTAAGTTTTTCCTCGTTATAGGATTCTCGCCACAGGCGACACAGTCTTATGAATCTGACCAGTTGGATCACAATGCTCCTTCCTGTCTCATACAAGGAGTTAAGATCACAAACATAGCTACTTTTATCGTCTTTGTTTACAAAGAAAGTTAGTGACATAGCTAAGTTGGTCCTAAAATCAGGAAGATTTTCTGAAGTCCTCGACTCCGCCTACTGGTGATCTGAGGATGTTTTTATCTACTTTTGCCTGCGCGACATTCCAGTACGCGGCAGGATGGTACAAAGGCTCTACCAGCGATGGTAGCAGCAGGGCAATTGTTGCCTAGCTCATAGGTGAGCATCCCACCACCTTAATTAGCAATCTGCTATATGTGAATTGGGATAAGATATGTAATTTAATCGAAAATTTTAATGTAAATTTTCATTTTATTAATATACTTACCCAATTCACATACTGAAGTCCCTCCCGCCTACCCCGCTTTAGTTCTCCTAAAAATATTACAGGGGCGCTTCGAGCGAATGAATACAAGATGGCGGCGAGAGCACGCATGCGCAGAGCATGCTGGGGGGTATCCTTGTCATGACGTCATTATGTGACGGTCAAGGCTGTTCTATTTTTAGGGTACTTCCCCCTTACCAGGGTGAGCGTAGTTTTCAGCGTCCTAGCACTAAACTGAAGTAAATTGCTATATGTGAATTGGGTAAGTATATTAATCAAATGAAAATTTACATTAAAATTTTCGATTTTGAGTTTGTCTGGATATGTTCAGCAATGTGTCTGAGGCTTAGAGAGGCTGGTTTCTCTTGTGATTATCATCAACCATGGTACACAGAATAAAAAATTTCAACACTTAATTAACAGAATCTTTCATGGATTTTGTTTCTTGTGTTTTTCATTCCTAGATTTATGATTTGATTTTACGATTTATGATAAAGGTAGATGCATGCCTTAAGGCCAGCTTCCAAGGTGAAAAATGACATTTAAAAAAAAAAATGTTATTTGGGTTGTTTGCGGTTTTAAGTACCTAAACCACTCAACTATCACACTATGCGATAGTTTTTGGACAAAAAATAACCTAACTATTTTAATTTTAATTAAATGTGCAGGGGGTGTCAAAAAATGCCTTGTGGCAGCTCATTAAATATTCATAAACTTTGAAAGTACATTTCTTCGGTTTGGAATGTAGCAGACGATTCATTCAAAGACCACTGTGCTCAGCGAAACAGAATCTACAAGCTTGATTTGACAGCCGAACTCGGTAGAAAGACGTATTTTCATTGAAAAAAAAAATTAGGCATTCTCATCTGACTCATGCACAACATAGTCATATAAAAGTTATCTTAAACTTCAAACTCGTTTTTCTCGAAAACGCGTTTTCCACACATACCGTCACTATTTTCCACACATCTAAAAAACTATTTGATGAAATCAAATAACATTTTGTGTGCTGCATGATTGATAACAAAGGCACATTTTGCTATTTTATTGGAACATTAGAGCAAATTTAAACATCACTATGAGAGTCACATAAAAGTCCTCATTTCAGGATATCAACAAACAAAAATCTCCAAAATACACTCTTGTGAAAATAGCACACTGTTTAGTGGTCAATTTGTGATAAGTGTGTAAAATTTCATGTCTGTATCTGTCTTGCATGGAGTTATTTGTGTAATGATTATCATACATGTTTGTCATGTTTTTTTTTATATTTAATTACATGTATCTGAATTTTTTCTAGATATCAAAACTTTCTATTACACTTAACTGAATTATGTCTGAGCGCTCAGACACAATTGAAGAATATATGAGCCAAAAATGGGAAAGATCAGCAGTGTTTCTGAAATGCTATGGCAGAAAGATTTGAACACGTTTTTTGTAATTTTTCACCTTGGACGCTGGCCTTAATGGAACTTCTGCAGTGAAAGGCCAGGATTCCCATGGTTTTGGAATATTTGAGAAAGATCAAGAAAAAAAAGTCCAGGCTACAGTAGAACCCCCTGTTTACGACTTTGGAAAAACCTTGAAAATCAGGTTGTAAAAAGGGGGGGGTCTTAAAAGGGGGGTTTGAGTTTTTGGCCGGTCGGTCATGAATTTGGTTGCAGTGTATGTACTGTCATGTTTACACACAAACACACAGTTGCAGTTTACTGTCATATCAAAACACACACACACACACACACACACACACCCAAACACATTACAGCAGAACAACTTGAACTCAAATTTCAAAGAAAATTTACTCATGGCGTAATGCTCGCTCCCCGCTGAGTGAAGCACATTTGACATTGTGGGGCAACCAGTAAAATCCAAATGTCCTAACTCGATAGAAAGCATAACGACTTTTCTCCCGAATCATCTTTCCGCTCATAATTATGAATGATTCGTCGCCTTGCATCGCTATTTTTTTTTTTAATTTTAAGAGAGGAAAGTTCAGGAATTTCAGGAAGCATGTTCAGCAAAAAATTTACTTACTTCTTAAGTACCCACTTCTTAACTGTCCTTCAAAGCAGAGTGGGAAGATATGTATTGAATAATCTTGCATTTGCTGTTGGTGTGGAGAGTGTTAGCTCTCAGCCACTGTCGCTGACATGGATTCAGTGGAATAACAAGTCCATGTAACATGTAACATTCCTAAGTCAAGTTTGATTGGTTTGGGGAAACAAGCATAAAGTTTGAGAAAAGTTGGGAATTCAAAAAGGAAAGTGTTCTTTGAACCTGCAAGGAAAGGAGAAGTTAGCGTTAGTGTGCTTCAGTGTGCATGCTCCGAGGCTGTCCAGATTCAAAGCTGCTCTGTGTATGTTTGTGTGTGTAACAATTCTTTGCCTTGTTTTTTAAGGTTATGATTCCAAAGTATTTGTAATCAGAGTTTGTACTTTTAGTAAGAGTTTGTAGCAATTTTGAAATATGTTTAGTTGAAATTTATGATTAAATTACATATTCTTACTCCCAATCACATATAGCATTTGACACAATCTGAGATGCTAGGTACTGAAAACGCTTACCCGTCTAACAAATTAAAGGGAAGCAACCCCATCACCAAAAAGGCAAACGTAGCCATGGTAACGGGCCGGTACCCCGGGAGTTACCTCCCATCTAGTGGATACTACGTCACTTCCTATACCAACACGTGGTCATATTCATACGGCTTTTTCAGTCCTTGAGAGTAGGACGTCTGATTTTTGCGCTCCTGTGGCTTCCTCGGGTGTTTGTTGACACCTGCCGGCCACTTTACCTGTCTTCCCGCTTGCTGGCTCCTGTAGTTGGTGAGCTCGTTCCTTTCGTTTGACTGGAATTTTTTGCTTGTGGTTGCTGAATTCTGTCCAATTTTGGACTTGTGTTTTCAGTAGCTGTTGTTGTCTTGTCGCCATTTTTGTTGTTGCCAACTTGGCTGACGTAGATCAAAATGTTTTTAAGCCGTTGCTTGCCAGCTTTTGTGGTTGGCGAGCTTGGTTTATTTTCGTCGTTGTTGACGAGAACTGTTTTTTCTTTGCTGAATTTCTGTCCTTTCGGACGTGTTTGTTTCAGTGTTTTTTGTGTTGTCGCCATTTTTGTTGTTGGTCAGTTTGTCTGACTTACTTTTAAGTGGTGTTAAGCCTTTGCTTGCTTGCCGGCTTTTGTGGTTGGCGAGCTTGGTTATGTCGTCGTTTCTGACGATAACTGTTGTTTTGTACTGAGTTCTTTGTCCTTTTGGACTTGCGTGTTCAGTAAATGTTTTTGCGTTGGACGCCTTTTTGTCTGACTGACTCGGTTAAGCGGCGGGGAGAAGCCGACGTTTAGAGCTAGTTTTAGTCTAGTCGCTTCCTTTTCTTCCAATTCACTTTTTGACTCACATGCGAAGCAAAAGTGAGTCTATGTACTCACCCGAGTCGTCCGTCCGTCCGTCCCGGCGTCCGTCCGGAAAACTTTAACGTTGGATATTTCTTGGACACTATTCAGTCTATCAGTACCAAATTTGGCAAGATGGTGTATGATGACAAGGCCCCAAAAAACATACATAGCATCTTGACCTTGCTTCAAGGTCAAGGTCGCAGGGGCCATAAATGTTGTCTAAAAAACAGCTATTTTTCCCATTTTTCCCATTTTCTCTGAAGTTTTTGAGATTTAATACCTCACCTATATATGATATATAGGGCAAAGTAAGCCCCATCTTTTGATACCAGTTTGGTTTACCTTGCTTCAAGGTCAAGGTCACAGGAGCTCTTCAAAGTTGGATTGTATACATATTTTGAAGTGACCTTGACCCTGAACTATGGAAGATAACTGTTTCAAACTTAAAAATTATGTGGGGCACATGTTATGCTTTCATCATGAGACACATTTGGTCACATATGATCAAGGTCAAGGTCACTTTGACCCTTATGAAATGTGACCAAAATAAGGTAGTGAACCACTAAAAGTGACCATATCTCATGGTAGAAAGAGCCAATAAGCACCATTGTACTTCCTATGTCTTGAATTAACAGCTTTGTGTTGCATGACCTTGGATGACCTTGACCTTGGGTCAAGGTCACATGTATTTTGGTAGGAAAAATGTGTAAAGCAGTTCTTAGTGTATGATGTCATTGCTAGGTTTAGCTGAAGGTCAAGGTCATGTAAAGGTCAAGGTCAAGCATGTGAGTCGTATGGGCTTTGCCCTTCTTGTTATTGTTGGTGTTTCGGAAGATGCTCGCATTACTTTGTTTATGTTGCCTGTTTCTGCGCCTAGCTCTTTTGCTTGGCGCAGCCGGACAATTTGTTTTTGCCTCCCCTTTTTTGGTTGGCATCGGAGCAGTGCGCTCTGATGTCTTCTATGATGTATTCCTTAGTTCCAGAGATTTGGAGCATGGTTTAGGAGGGGTTGCAGATCTCCACGCCGGCCAGCAGCGTCGCTCTTCCGCCGTCCGTGGGGGATGTCCGGTTTTTGGCTTCCGTGACCTCACCTTTGGATTCCGGTCCAGGAGCTTGTTTTCCGGTCTTGTCGGTTTCTGCTTCCGCGGGGGCTTTACCGGTAAGTCGAACTGGTCCACCAGCACTCGTCATGCTACCGGACACTCCCTTTTGGGAGACAGTTCTTTGGGGCAAGGTCACTACTTGCATTCCCCTGTTCATACTCCTCCGTTCCCGGCCGTGGCATCGGTTGGAGCAGAACAGAAGGGGCAGTCGTTTTCGGCTGCTGTGTTTCCAGGTCACACCGGAAGCAGTCCCCTGTTCATACTCCTCCGTTCCCAGCCGTGGCTTCGGTTGGAGCAGAACAGAAGCGGCAGTCGTTTTCGGCTGCTGTGTTTCCGGGTCACACCGGAAGCATAGGTCCTCCACCACATGTACGCGCTGCCGTCTGTGCTGGGGTTGACCTAAGACTGGCCTCCGGGCTTCATGGCTTCCGGCCTCAGTCTACACAGCCTTCGTTTCCGCGTTGTGCGGCTTCGGCGGTTGTGTTTCCGGCTTCGGCCGGATACGTTGTCCCTCTTCCTGGTAATTCTGGACGGATGCCAGAGAGGGAATAGCAGCGTCCGGTTTTCGTGCACTCTGTGCTTCTCACCGGAAGCATTGGTCCTCCACCACATGTACGCTCCGACGTCTGTGCTGGGGTTGACCTAAGACTGGCCTCCGGGCTTCATGGCTTCTGGCCTCAGTCTACACAGCCCTCGTTTCCGCATTGTGCGGCATCGGCGGTTGTTTTTCCGGCTTCGGTCGGATACGCTGTCCCTCTTCCTGGTATTCCGGACGGATTCCAGAGAGGGAACAACAGCGTCCGGCTTTCGTGCACTCTGTGCCTCTCACCGGAAGCATAGGTTCTCCACCACATGTACGCTCCGACGGCTGTGCTGGGGTTGACCTAAGACTGGCCTCCGGGCTTTATGGCTTACGGCCTCAGTCTATGCAGCTCTCGTTTCCGCTTTGTGCGGCTTCGGCGGTTGTGTTTCCGTTTTTGGACGGGTACGCTGTCCCTCTTCTGGGTTATTCCGGACGTATGTCAAAGAGGGAGCAACAGCGTACGGCTTTCGTGCACTCTGTGCCTCAGCCAGGGCAATCATTGCTTCACCCGTCGGGTGTGGTCTTTTCTGCCCATACAGTTCCGGTGGTTTCGGATAATCACTTGACTTACCCTTTTTTCTCATGTCAGTCAAGGGGTGAGTGAGGACGATTTGTGGGTTCACGGGTTTCCGGTTTTTCCGTACATCTTTCAGCTACCAGGAACTGTGACTTTGGTCAGTGTGTGTTGGTTGACAATTCTGACGTTCAGTTGGTTGTCACGGAAGACACGCGGTCGGGATTTCCGTCAATGTTCAAGTCCGTACTTGAAGCTGCGGCGGAGGTTACATCCCGTTACTTTCCTGAGGGCGCATCAGCGTCGCCGGCTTCTGTTTCGGTTGCTTCTTTAGCGATGCCGACTTTCGTTCCGGGAATAAGGATGTTTCCTATTTCCGGTTCTACGAGTCTCCCTCAGGTCTTACCAGCAGCCCTCTTTTCCGCATTGTGCGGCTTCGTTGGTTGCATTTCCGGCTTCATCCGGATACACTGTTCCTCTTCCTTGTCTTTCCGTATGGGTGACGATGATGGAGGTTCAGCGGCCGGCCTTCGGGCGTTCAGGTTCTCCTCGGCCGGGACAGTTGTCATTTCACCCTTCGGGTGGGGTGGCTTCCGTCCATTCATTTCCGTTGATTTGGATGTTCTCTCGGCTTTTTCTTACTCTCACTCCTGTCAGAGTATAAGTCAAGATGATGTCCTGATAAGCGGGTTTCCGGTTTTCCGGTTATCCCGGCATCTTTTCGCCACTGGTGAATGGCCTTCGGCCTTGTCTTTCGCTTGACCACTCTGATGTTCAGTCTGTAGTTAGAGAACAGACATTTTTGGGATTGCCGTCAAAGTTCAGGTTGCTCTTGAAACTGTGGCGGAAGTTTTTTCCCTTTATTTCCGGAAGGTGCATTAGCTGTTTCGGCTTCCTCGTGGGTTGCCGCTTCGGCGATGTTGGACTTCCGTTCCGCGAAGAAGGAGGATTCCTGCTTCCGGTTCGAAGAGTCTCCTTCTGTGGCATACCACCGTTTGCAGGTTTGGCGAAGTTTTTCTCATGCCTGAAGTGGTATTCCTTATGTTCCTGTTCCTCTTCTTGTTCCTCAAGGCAAGTTAAGGAACAGGCTCGGCCTTGGCTGGCTTCGGCCTCATAAGTTTCTGCTTGCATTAGTCCTTTGCTCTCCTGCGGTCACCTTTTCCGGTGACGCGGGAATTGCTTCCTCTGCTGGTATATCAGATTTTGAGAGACTCGGTTGTGTTGGTTCCAGAACACATCCTTGTTTCTTCAGAGGAGATAGGACGTTCGTTTTTCGGAACTTGCATCTCATTGGAGACAATCATCAAAATGTTACGGCCTAGGTCCGTTTAACTTGATGTGTTCACTTTCAGTGACATCAGTTTTCTGATGACGTCTTCACTCTTTGTTCAGCCTTTGGGGTGAACGAAGAGCAGATGCTCCTTTCCTCTCTTCACTATGCTCTTGTGGTTTGGTGTTGGAGGATTTTGTCTCGAACTAGCAGATCACGGATCAGGTACAAGGAACTCCTTGAGAGCTTTTCCGGTGGTAGAGGGATCTTATTTTTGACCAATTGGCGCTAATCGCTGGTCATTAGGGGATCGAGTCGAACAAGGAACGTCAGTTCTCCGACTTCTCTCTACAAGGGTTGAAATAGAGCACTCCTACTCTTTAGAAGCAGGCCCAGTCCTCTGCTCAACCCGGTCTGTCAGCCTAAGGGCAAGCTCAGCTTGCTTTTTGCGGTTCGAGATATGTTCTGCTTCGGGAAGGGGGAGGGGCTTAGCTATGGTAAGCCCCATCTCCACCGAAGTACTTCCGATCTCACCCCACCTTCCGCCCTTTACTTTAGTGATGGCGGGAGGTCCCCTTTCGGGCGCTTTCGCATTTATACGCAGCCAATGGTTGGGGGACTGTGAGGTTTTGGTTTGTCTTTCGCCGAGTCCGACTTTGTCCTTCTCTCACGAATAGACTTGCTCTGATGTTTCGTCCAAACTTAAGATTCGCTTAAGTTGGCCTCGGAGGTTACATGCAGATTTTTGAAGGGTGGATCGTCTTTGGCTTATGCTTTTGTCTTCAGCTTTTCGCTGGGTGACTATAGCTTTGCCGGTGCATTCTTCTGTGGAATTTAATCTTCCTTTCTTCACACTCATTCTGAGCATGAGGTGAGTCAGAAAGATTTTCCGTTAGATCGGGTTTCTTTTCAGTCACCCTTTTCTATCACAGGCGACTATTTCGATGGTGGTTGCCTGTTTTGATTTATGTGTCTGTCCTTCAGTTTGTCTGAGGTGGACAGACGCGTTCTGGTTTTTTGCCCATACTCAGTAAGGCTCTCGTTTGGGCCACGGAGATAGACTTTCAGTTTTTACTGAGAACTCTTTGTCTCGGGAGTATTTTGACTGGTCGGCTTCATGGTTTTTGTGTATGCTTACCAGTCTTGTTTTTGGTCTTGGGTTCTTGATTCACTTTCAATTACCTCCGAGCAGACTGAACTGCGGACACTATGGCCTTAGCCATTTTGTTCATGGTCACCAGTCACACCAGGCTTCGCCTCTGTGACTTTTGCACCTTCGGTTGCTTACGCACTTTTGTAAGTAGCTTCTTCCTCGTACTCTCTCTTTCTGCTTAAGCTTGAAAGGGTAGAGGATAACTGGTTACCTTCTCTTTGACAGTAGCCAGACTGCTGATTATGGCACCCTTCTCTGGCATACTTATGGGGGATGATGTCAAAGATCGCAGTCAGGTTTTTCTTGAAGTTCTTTCTTTGTCACTACCCAGGAGTACTACGTTTCTTTCCTTGGTTAGATTGAACTCTAACGCAGAGAAGCAGTACAGTGTGTTTTGGGTGGGTGAGTGTTTCTTCACGTTCTTGGAACGTTAGGAACATTTATGCTCCTTGTGAGTTTTTTATGGTTGGATTGGACTCTGGTACTTTGTAGGGGTCTCTCTTTCCTTCTTTTGTGTGGAGTTCGGTCACTCTTCTCTGAAGCGGACCGGTAGCTCTCAGGTTTTGTCGAGCTTTGGCATTTCCTTACAAAAGAAAAAGGGAGGGGGGGGTCAGTTTGTCTTTCCCCTCCATTCGTCTCGGGTTCTTTTAACTTGGGATCGTCTCTCTTCCTTGGCCGTTTTTTTCTTTATGGCCTGGAGAAGAGTTGGGCACAGCTTACTTGCTCTCTGAAGTTTTCTTTAGCAAGTTTTGCCTAAGAGTCACTCTGGCTGTCAGTCAGGAGTTCGCTGGTCTCTTCCTGTCTTGTTGGCAGTGGGCCAGTCCCTGGCAAGGGGGTTAGAGTGAGTTAGTTTTCCCTTTCCCATCGGGCCCTTCTTGACTTTTTGGCAGTGGGCCAGCTTTTGGCAAGGTGTTTAGAGTGAGTTAGATTTTTCTTTCCCACCGCCTTGTTGATGTTATCTGCTATATGTGATTGGGAGTAAGAATATGTAATTTAATATAAAATTTCTTAAGTAAATTTTCATTTGATTAATATACTTACCCCAATCACATAGTGTAGGCCCGCCCGCCTGCCCCGCTTATGGTTTTTTGATTTCTTTAAAGCCGTATGAATATGACCACGTGTTGGTATAGGAAGTGACGTAGTATCCACTAGATGGGAGGTAACTCCCGGGGTACCGGCCCGTTACCATGGCTACGTTTGCCTTTTTGGTGATGGGGTTGCTTCCCTTTAATTTGTTAGACGGGTAAGCGTTTTCAGTACCTAGCATCTCAGACTGTGTCAAATGCTATATGTGATTGGGGTAAGTATATTACCGTAATCAAATGAAAATTTACTTGAGAAATTTTATATTTGAAATTGACATTTGGTTTTTAACTTTAAGTCAAGGTAATCTTTTGCGGGCTTCATGACTTGACTGCTTGATTGGTCTCTTGATATGTTCACATTCAGGACGATGAATCTGATGTGATCGATGACACTGCTCAGGAACAGGGTGACAGTCAGAAAGAAGATACATCTGTGCGGCGCCGCCAAAAGCCCAACCAAGAAGCAGCTGGTGAAGAGACCAATTCTTCCTAGTCCATGTCTGTGGTTTGCATCCTCTGCATGGTATGTGTGTGGCCAAGGATTCCCTTCTATTGGTCTGGGTGTGGTTCTCTCAACTTGTTTTGCTGATGTCTTCATTCCAGATGTGTGTTCGTGTATGACAAATGAAATCTTCTCCTTCTTGTTTGTCAGAGTGAATGAAAGCAACATAAAATTAAATATTTGCAGAAAAAGTGAGACAAATGTGTAAAAGAAAAATGAACTATTAGGAATCAACTTGTGTGCATGTGTAAGATTGTTAACACCTCTAGGTGTCACTCATATGGATTTGAGAAGACAAAACCTGTTGCCACCTGTGGAACAAAGTAGCTGTCAGGATATTAAAGAGTAAGCTTTAAGATATTGCAAAGTTTAGAGTAGAATTCAGTACTTTTTGCTTGTAAAATCATTGTGTGTGTAAGAGAGTGAATGATCCATAACTTCTTTGGAATGCACTGTTACTGTTAGCAATCTCATTCTGCTTCTTTTGATTGACAGAAATGACTGGATCTGCTCTGAGAGATTGAATGATATGATAATGATAGATGCTTTATTCAATTGAAGTCCTAACTTGTGTGTATTTGAGAGCGAGGGAGAGTTTGTTTGAAATGTTTTTGAAACTCAGTGTACATGTGCAGAACTATTCTAATTTATAAATGAGTTTAACTGGTTTTCTTTTCAGTGATTGAATATCAGGTATATGATTGTCAGGGTGTTGAGTGTGTGTACTAGAGTGTGTAATCACTAATACTATGCATTTGGATGAGTTACTTTGCAAGCAAGTGTAAACATGTGTGCCATTAGTAAACAGGCAATCCAAATCTCCGCGATTTTGCAGATTTACGTGAAAGCAACACACAAAAAACACTAAAAAAAACAACTAACATGTATTTTAGTTTAACCCGGGTGGGAGGGACAACATAGTGTTTTACAGTGTAACCCAGGTGAGAGGGACAACATAGTGTTTTACAGTATAACCCGGGTGAGAGGGACAACATAGTGTTTTACAGTATAACCCGGGTGGGAGGGACAACATAGTGTTTTTCTTTACATGCACAATTTATCTTTCACCAGAGGGTGTTACATTCATATTTACAAGGCCAAAATGCTTCAGTTTCTGGGGGCATTGCCCCCCTACCCCAACCAGGGGCTCTTGCCCAAGGACCCCGCCAGTGGACCCACGTGGCCCCACAAACTCTGGCCTTATTTATTTCCTTGAAACTCATTCTTCATTGAATGGATTGCCTGCATAAAAACAAACAGTTATGAGATACAGAAGGTGTGATTATGGTGTCCGAGCATTAGTTCTTTAAAATTGATTAGTATTATTTAACAAGAAGACGTGTTTTGCATATGTTTGTAATGAATATGTTTGGAGTCTGAAAAAATAATTCTGTTAGTAATTACTTCTTCTGCATTGGACTCATTTTGCTAGTTGCCAACATACATTTATTTGCCTCAGTTTTGCATGAATTTTGTATTCCCACAGCAATAACAGGACTAACACCATTCTGGTTTGCTACCAGAAATCTGGTTTTAAAAATTGTTCAAACCGGTGTTTGGTAATAAGGGCAGTTTCAACTGAGAACTGTTGGGATGATGTTGCCGGCACCTTTTACTTTTGAAAGCTACCCTCATGTCATATTTTGACAAATGATTGTTGCCAAACACACTGTCCAAATTCTAAAGGTAATTCTGCAATGTAATACTTACATTTTGAACCTCAAAACTCATGAAACATTTTAGAGTCAGTTCCTCTTAAAAAGGAGAAAGAAAGAAACAGAAAGGTAAGAATGAAAGAGCCAGGTGAAAAAAATACAACCAAAAATAAAAGAAAAAACTCATAAAAATATGCACACTACAACAACAACATAAACAAAACAACAACAGACATTTGTTCTTGAGCGCTTAACAAATGCCAGCAAATGTTTGAGAAGATTATTATTGAAGATTGACATGCTTGAAGGTTGAGTGGGCAGAGCTGTTAATACATGAAACGGACAGACCAAGATAGACAGACAGACACACAAACGCACAAAGGGTTCTGTCCCATGCACATCAGTTCATTAAATGAAGTTGCCATATTGTATATAACATCAATCAGATTGTTGAAGATTCAGTCTGTGTTTTGTTTGTAATTTTTTCATGAGCAATTTCACTTCCTTTCCTTTGTATATTTCGATATTCTTCAAGCAGACCAGTGGCTTAACGCTCATCAAAAAGTATGAACTTCGTAGTGAGGTGAGAAAAGGAACATTTAAAGGCCTGTAAGATTACTGTATCACATTACACGTCGTTAAACAGTGACGTATTCCCGCGTTCTATCTCACGTAATCCCTTTCCTCTCTACATTGTGGTCGATAAAACCACAATTAGACCACTTACTCAGGTAAGCGTTCGTCCCCACGTTCGGCGAGAGATTTATTTCTCAGAGTCAACATTGTGTGAAGACTCTCCTCGGTGTCCGAACACCCCCGTGTGTACACGCAAGCACAAGACCAAGTGCGCACGAAAAAGATCCTGTAATCCATGTCAGAGTTCGGTGCCGGTTATAGAAACACGAAAATACCCAGCATGCTTCCTCCGAAAACGGCGTATGGTTGCCTAAATGGCGGGGTAAAAAACGGTCATACACGTAAAATTCCACTCGTGCAAAAAACACGTGTACGTGGGAGTTTCAGCCCACGAACGCAGAAGAAGAAGACTCAGGTAAGCTCGTCATAATTATGTAAGATTTTTTCAGTTTTATATCTTGCATACATAAGTTTTGCCACAGTGGAACCCCCCCTTTTAAGACCTCCGTTATAAATAAGACCACCTTTTTAAAACTTTTCCAGATTTTCTGTTGATACTGTATCTGTTCATTTTCCTCCATTTTAAGACTTCCAGACTTCCTGTCTTTTCACACCTGATTTTCTCATATTGTGTAATGGTCTTAAAAGAGAGGTTCCACTGTATATGAATGTAGCTAATGGTTCTCTTTCACTGTATATGAATGTAGCTAATGGTTCTCTTTCACTGTATATGAATGTAGCTAATGGTTCTCTTTCACTGTTGAGTTACTCATGTTTACCTGCATAATTCAGTTGATTTTGTTACAAATAAATTCTGCCGGCATTGACAAAAAAATCTCATTCTTCAGTGTTTTCAAACTGAGAATGCTTGTGTGAATGAGAAAATACAAACCACTTGTAACATGAAGAATACTACATAGTTTGCTGTGCTGACTGCGATGTCAGGCATTGACACACAAACTAAAAGTTCTTTGAATTTAACAAAAAGGAAGAAAAAACAAGTCGCGTGAAGCGATATAAAAACATTTATTTAGTCAGCCGGTATCAAACTAAAAGATCAACACCACAAACCAGTCATCGCCGAACTACAAAAGAGCTTCAAAAGCCAAAACAAATATTCTAAAAGTAATCTTCAGACCTTAGGTTTTAAACATTGCGTCCTGGAAAATTAGTTTCATCTCATATCCTGACAAGTTACTAATTTAGTACAGCTCTGATTACCGCCCTTCGTGGTCGGCTGGGCGTTAAGCAAACAAACAAACAAACAGCTCTGATTATTTGCAATACATCAACTTTCGCAAACACTGTTAGAGGAATCTGTTAACGACAACTTGCATTTTGGTCATCATTGACCAACATGAGGCTCTTTTTCTCAGACTCCCGACCTTACTTTCCTGATCACCTGAATCATCTGACCAACGTGCAGCTCTTGACGGCTGACAGCTACATCCTTACATTTTTCTATAGCGCCAGACCAGTAGCAAAAGTGATAAATAAGAAGTCGCATGAAGCGATATAAAAACATTTAGTCAGTCGGTATCAAACTAAAAAGATCAACAACACAAACCAGTCATCGCCGAGACTACATTTAGATAGTCTCGGCTAACCATACCCGAAGACCAAGACGCGTCACACTCATCTCCGCGAAGCATGTGACTATCGTAGTTACTGAAGGAATTTTCTTTCATTCTGAGCACATTTGTAGAGTTTGTTTGTTTGTTTGCTTAACGCCCAGCCAACCACGAAGGGCCATATCAGGGCGGTGCTGCTTTGATGTATAACGTGCGCCACACACAAGACAGAAGTCGCAGCACAGGCTTCATGTCTCACCCAGTCACATTATTCTGACACCGGACCAACCAGTCCTAGCACTAACCCCATAATGCCAGATGCCAGGCGGAGCAGCCACTAGATTGCCAATTTTAAAGTCTTATGTATGACCCGGCCGGGGTTCGAACCCACGACCTCCCGATCACGGGGCGGACGCCTTACCACTAGGCCAACCGTGCCGGTCCTATTTGTAGAGTAAAAATGATATATCTACATATTTTGGAATTCAGGACAAGATGAGAAATACAATGAAAATTCGATTTTAATTACAGCTTTAAATGTTTAATGAGCAAACTTATGAACTAATTATTGAGGTTCCGAGCTGAAATCCAATCCCATAGTCCGGACTTCGTCGAAGACTGCTTGACCAAAATTCCAATCAATTTGGTTCAAAAATGAGGGTGTGACAGTGCCGCCTCAACTTTCGCAAAAAGCCGGATATGACATCATCAGAGACATTTATCCCAAACAATGAAAAATATAGTCTGGGGATATCATACCCAAGAACTCTCATGTGAAGTTTCATGAAGATCGGTCCAGTAGTTTTCTCGGAATCGATTTATACACTCACACACACACACATACATGTACATGAGGCTCTTTTGATGAGGAATACGGGGAATCGACATGGGGGTAGTGGTGTATGTATGTATGTATATATAGATACACCACGACCCCCATGTCGATTCCCCGTCTGTGTTTGTGTGTGAGGGTTTGAGTGTAAGTTTCTGCTGTTGTTTTTGTCATTGCTTTATGTGTGTGTGTGTGTGTGTGTTAGAGTGTTGAAGTGTAAGTTTCTGCTATTTTTTTGGTCATTGCTTTGTCTGTGTGTGTGTGCGTGTGTGTGTGTTTATATGTATTTGTGCGAGTGCCTGCCTGCCTGTGTGCGGGTATAATTGTGCGTCTGTTCCTTCATACGTTTGTTTGCGTGTGTGTTTGTGTGTATGTGTGTGTGTGAGTGTGTGTGTTTGCGTGCATGTGTAGTTGTGCGTCTGTTTATTCATTCGTTTGTTTGCGTGCACGCGCCCACATGTGTGTGGGGGGGGGGGGGAGGGGTGTGTGTGTGTGTGTGCGTGTGTGTGTATGTGTTTGTATGTATTTTTGCGAATGCCTGCCTGCCTGTGTGTGCGTGCGTGCGGGTATAATTGTGCGTTTGTGTGTGTGCGTGTGTTCGATGGTGTGTGTATGTGTGTGTGTGCACCCCCCCCATCCCACCTTACCACACACTATTATGAGCTGAGTATTTGTGCCTCGATATTTTATTGATGTTCTTACGTTTTATGTTGTTTATTATGATTCACCACCCGAGTTTCTCGTAATTCAGACAATACCGTGTTCTATGTCTATGTATAACACACATGCACACACGCGCGTAGGCTAAACAAATCCAATCTTGACTTTCAACTTTATATAAACATTATATCCTGTTCACAATTAATGAGGACAAACAAAATTTACAAATACCAAAGTACAACAATTTATCTTTTGTAAAAATTCGGACACACCTTTTCCCAATCAATATGAAAGTCACTGAACTTATCTTCTTTTCACTACACCTTATATCTTGATTCCCCAAACACTGATTGATTTCTGCCTTTTCAAATTTACCAGTAACCCAAACGTTCGCTCTAACCAACCTATTTTGTCCAAATTTTACCGATACACAATCATTAAAAAAAAGAAGAGGTTTAACATAACCGACTTCGCTACCACATAAACAAAAAATGTTTCTGGTCAACAAAATCATTATTATAGACAGTCATTCAATTTCAAGACAATCATCACAGCTTTGAACCAGGCAGAAGCAACAACAATAGTAAAAGCTACAGCGCGATCTACGTTCGCCCATTTACGAACTCGCGATGAGATTTGTTTCCTCTGGTCACCAAGCCTACCGTTTACAAACGGATTAAAAACACGCTCAGAAAGTTAAAACGAAGAGAGAGTAGTAGGAAGCGCGCACGAACCGGACCCCGGCGCAATGCGCAATGCGCAAGGGTAGGGACCAGCATAAAGTTATAGGTTAAGGTGCCTGTGTTTAAGTAGTGATAAGGAGGGATTGCGGATAAACGGTTTATTGAGTTTTATATTTTGTCATGTGATTTCATGTGCCTGTACAGACAGGGTGCTCCGTACTCATGACATCATTTCTATTTTTGAGTCACTTGAGAAAAAGTGACTCTATGTAATCGGTCAGTGTTAGTCTGTCCGGCCGGCCGGCCGGCCGGCCGGCCGTCCGTAGACACCACCTTAACGTTGGACTTTTCTCGGAAACTATCAAAGCGATCGGGCTCATATTTTGTTTAGTCGTGACCTCCAATGACCTCTACACTTTAACGATGGTTTCGTTGACCTTTGACCTTTTTCAAGGTCACAGGTCAGCGTCAAAGGAAAAATTAGACATTTTATATCTTTGACAAAGTTCATCGGATGTGATTGAAACTTTGTAGGATTATTCTTTACATCAAAGTATTTACATCTGTAGCCTTTTACGAACGTTATCAGAAAAACAAGGGAGATAACTAGCCTTTTCTGTTCGGCAACACACAACTTAACGTTGGGCTTTTCTCGGAAACTATAAAAGTGACCGGGCTCAAATTTTATGTGAACGTGACTCATTGTGTTGTGAATAGCAATTTCTTCCTGTCCATCTGATGCCTCATATAATATTCAGAACTGCGAAAGTGACTCGATCGAGCGTTTGCTCTTCTTGTTAACCCTTGCACGCACGTGGTGCGTGTGGGTGTTTTGGATGGTAGAAAAAAAGACTAATATAACTAGTTAGTTTTGAATATAAAATTTAAGGTAGATGTGTTTTTTGGAATTAATAAATAAAGATAAGGATAGGATCTTAGTTTAGTATGTAAAAATGGATCCAAGGTGGAAACATCCTTTTACCTGTGTGATTGCCGGTCCCACAGGGAGTGGGAAGACTCATTTTGTCAAACAATATTTGAATCACTTACAAGATATGATGACACCCCCTCCAGAGGAATTGATTTGGTGTTATGGAGCGTGGCAGCCTGGTTACAATGAGATGAGACATGTGACGTTTGTGGAGGGTTTACCCGATGTGGAACAGTGGACAGGGGCCAAAAGGCGACTGGTCATCATTGATGATTTGATGAGTGAGACAAGGTTACACAACTATTCACCAAAGAAAGTCATCATCGGAATCTGAGTGTAATGTATATTGTACAGAACCTGTTTGGAAAAAACAAAGAGCAGAGGACGATCAGTTTGAACAGTCACTACCTGGTGGTGTTTAAAAACCCACGAGATGCTTCACAGATCACCCATCTGGCCAAGCAGATGTACCCTGGGAAGCTAAAGTATGTCCAAGAAGCATTTAAAGATGCGACTTCTATGCCTCACGGTTATTTGCTGTTTGACTTGCGACAAGAGACACCCGATCAGCTTCGTCTGAGGACAAAACTTTTCCCGCCAGAGCACCCCGTGGTGTACCTTCAAAAATAACCATGTCTGCACGCCTGAAGAGAAATGTACCCATGTTGCGGATGTTGTGTAGGGCTAAGCCTACCGTGATTAAGGCCGTATTAAAAGGAGCTTCTCCAGATTTGCTCCATGCGTTGTGCGAGTGCTCCCTGAACATCTTAAAAGGCCATGTGCAGCTGACGCCCGCACAGAAGAAACGGTTGTCTCGACACAAACAGAACCTACGGATCTTAGCCAAAAAAACAACATCTGTCAAACATCGAAAGCAAATCCTACAGAAAGGGGGCTTTCTTCAGGCTCTTTTGAACCCTGTGCTAGGAATTGTATCTGGTTTGCTCGGGACCCTGGGTCTCTGATGCGATGGAGCATACCAAAAAGATGCTTTTGATTGAGCCACGCGTGTTGGCTTCTTTGCGGGACTCTGCAGGTGGACCGCCAGTACCTGATGCAACCTCACAAAGTTTGAGGGATATGGATCAAGTGATGCGGGATATTTTAGACGAGAAGGATGTGGACAAACATGAAAAAGCCAACTCCTACCAACAAGTCTTGTGGCGGTTTTTGAATCGTTTTAGTCACTACAAAGACAAACCTCTTGGAAGAGTGGATATATCACAACCAACAAAGCAACCTTTGACACAACTGAATGAGGCCGAGAAAGCTCAGGACCTATCTAGGGTAGAAAAACGAGTGTTGGAGAGTGTCTCAAAAACCTTGAAGAAGAAGGCTCAGTTGCTTTTGGATATAACCAAGGACAGTTCTGACATCAAGTGGAATGAGCAAGGGCAGCTCGTGTACCAGGGGCAGACAGTAGAAGGAACCAACATGGCTGATCTGGTGAATGATGCTCTTCGTTACCGTAAAAATACACCTGATCCTCGAGGGTGGGAAGTGTTTGCAAGAGGTTTAAAAGCGGTTAATATCCCTCGTGAACTCATTGGTCACACAGGGCGATGGGAGTGGATGCACAGCGAGGGGGGTGATAGAGGAAGACCACCCACCAGGACAAAAAGAAGAAGAAGAAGAATTGTGAGTCCTTCCTCAGCATCTCCTTCTGCAGAAAGAGTATCATTCCCTTCTCCATCCCCCAAGAAGAGGACGTGGCTATCTTATTCTTGAGCAGAATGCCAGTCGAAAAGAAAAAAGTCGAGGAAAAGCTGCGACATCGATATTATGGAAGTCAACTCCCTGGAAGTTTGGGTGGTGTGGAGGCTTTGAGAAGAACCACCAGACAAGAACAAAAACAAGTTGAAAAGTGGTTGACTTTTCAAGACACCTATACACTACACAAACCTGTGCGGCGAAAGTTTGCTCGTCGTCGTATTATCGTGGGTGGCATAGATCACCAGTGGCAAGCAGATTTGGTTGATGTGAGAGCGCTAAGAAAAGACAATGACGGGTTTACCTACCTACCCACATGATTGTATTGATGTGTTGAGCAAACACGCGTGGGTGGTGCCTTTGAAGGACAAAACAGGAACCTCTCTGGTGACAGCCTTCAAAGACATTTTTGCCCGAGGTCGTCAACCCCTGAGACTACAAACAGATAAGGGTAGCGAATTTAAAAACAAGGTGTTCCAGGATTTTTTGGACAAAACAAAGGTACACTTTTTTTGTGACAGAAAATGATGACATTAAAGCCTCAATGGCGGAGCGCTTCAACCGTACCTTGAAAGACAAACTGTGGAGGTATTTCACCAGAACAAATTCAGTGAGGTATGTGGAAGTCTTGCCTAAGCTGGTGCGTGGTTACAATCATTCCTACCACCGCAGTATTAAGAAAGCTCCTGCTGACGTAACCATCGCTAATCAGGAGGAAGTGTGGCAACGGTTGTATGGTGGTCCAACTCTCTCCAAACCACCTAAACTGAATATAGGAGACCGTGTGCGAATCAGCAAGACGAGAAGAGTCTTTAAGAAAGGTTATATGCCTTCTTGGACAGAGGAACTCTTTACCATCAGTCAAGTCAAGACAACCACACCCGTGACCTATGTGCTGAAAGATGATCACGGAGAAGAACTGTTGGGGACTTTTTATGAACAGGAACTGCAGAAAGTGGGGGAGAAAGAAATATACTGCATTGAAGCTGTTTTGGAACAACGCCCTGGAAAAGGCAAACAGAAAGAGTATTTAGTCAAATGGCTCGGCTATAACCCGTCATTCAATTCTTGGATTCCACAGACGGCACTGACCCACTACACGGACTAGCTTCAGTGGCTCTGATGGAGGAAGATCAGAAGATTAATACGCCTCTGGATGAACCAGACAGTGTTGTTAAGCGACCAAGAACATCCAAGCTGTGGCGTGTATTTGGACGTCGTGTCCCTCGGAGCGAGATTGTCTTCCTTTGCCAGATGCTCCTTATTTATGTGGTGATTGGAGTGTCTCTGTTCAATCTGACGCGTGGACACGGGACAGACAATTTGTGGGTGGCCCTACTGGGAAGTTGTCTCGGCTACCTTCCATTGATCCGCCCTTGGCACAGTAACAACGTCTTCGTTCATCATGTTCTACCTGACACTCCCCAGCAACAGCTCCTTGCAGCACTACCCTGACAACAACGCGAGTCACTACTACACAAAACTACCTCAAACAATTGACCTGAGCACCGACTACGAGTGTGGGTTGGCTGAGATTCAGTTTAACAACTCGTATGTAAATGTGGAAAAAGACACGTGTCAGTTTCAAATTTGTGTCCCATTAGGTGTTGCTGTTTCTTGTGATACTCTAGTTTTACCAGAGGGGTTGTATGATTCACCTGCTTTTTTTATAGACTCACTAAACCAGCTCTTGGTTGATGCAAGTCTTACGCACTATGTAAGGTTTTATTACACCAAAGCAGCAAAAAAAGTACGTGTTAAATTACTCAAAAATATCTCGCTGTGGATGAGCCCCGAGTTGATGAGAATTTTGAAAACAGATGTCACCCAACAAACCATCACAGGACCTGGTCACTTTGACGGTAAGGCTATGATGGATTTACATCAAGATTTTCACGCAATATACGTGTCCTATGATTTGGTGCGCGAAAGAGTGGTCGGAGACACATTAGTCCCATTGTTGCGGACGGTGCCAATTAAAAAGAAGACTGAAGAGGTCGTTCATCATATATTTGAAAAACCCCATTACATGCCACTGACTCGTCAGTTCAACACGGTGGAAATGCTTTTAACAACGGACACGGGAAAACCTATCGCATTTGAGCAAGGGAAGACGGTGGTAACCATTTGTAGAAGATGGTTCGTCTAACTCATTTCCAGGGCAGTGGAAAACTCTATGAAGATTATTACTGCAACCAGGTCGGTCACGGTCTCCCCGTGTTTGTAGGAGGAAGAAACTACAGAGGTCATGGCATTGGCAATCTCTTAGGGGGTATTGGTCGAGTCCTTGTACCTCTTTTGAAAAGTGGGGGAAAAGCTCTGCTGAAAGAGGGGGCTAGGACAGGTATGCAGGTGGCTCAGGATGTATTGTCTGGGCGTAGTGTTAAGTCGTCACTCCAGCAGAGAGCTAGCAATGCAGGGAAGCGCTTGTTTCACCAAGCCGTGGGTCGAGTGACAGGCACAGCAGCCGCGCCGCCTGGAGAACCTGCAAGGAAACGTATAAAATCATCCACACCACGCCACCAAGGTCAGACTGGGAGGCAGAAGAAGAAGAGAAGGAGGGGGACGGCAGCTGATATTTTTAGATAAGCATCATGGCACTTGCCCACCCTCAGTCATGTGAAAGTGTACATACTGGACTGGATTTGTTTTCTGTACCCCCAACACAGACAGCTGTGCAGGAGGGAATGTTTGTAGAGTATCATCCTCTGGCTACTCTGGCCCAAGGAGCCCCTATTGAGTTTACCATCAGTGGTGCCACATCCGAGTACCTGGATCTAAGCAACACGTATCTCCATGTGCGAGCTAAAATCACCAAAGCAGACGGAACAAACTTGGATGCTGACTCCCATGTGGCTCCTGTCAACTACTGGTTGCACAGCCTGTTCTCCCAGGTGGATATCAGTCTCAATGATACTTTGGTGACCAATTCAGAGAACACCTACCCCTACCGTGCCTACCTTGAAGCCACCCTCAACTATGGACGAGAAGCCAAGAAAAGTCACCTCACCAGTGCCATGTATTACCGAGATAGTTCCAACCATCTGGATGAAACAGGCGGGGATGCCAACTGGGGTTTGAAGATACGTCGTGAGCAAACCATGCGGAGCAGAGAGGCAAACATGATGGGGCGACTTCATGCTGACATCATGCACCAGGAACGCTACATGATGAACGGCGTGGACGTGAAGATCAGACTCATTCCCTCAAAAAACATCTTCCACCTGATGTCTCCTGACCCCTTTCAGGGTTTCCGCACTGTCATCACACATGCTTCCCTGTTTGTTCGCAAAGTCAAGTTGAACCCCGCAATGAGCCTCGCTCACGCCAAAGCGCTGGAAAAAGGTACGGCCAAGTATCCTTTGAAAAGGGTCGTTGTGAAGACTTTCTCCATTCCCACAGGCAACCACAGTGCTGTGCAGGACAACTTGTTTCTGAGTCAGACACCCAACCGCCTGGTGATTGGATTGGTGGACAGCGCTGCTTTCCACGGACAAGCCTCACGCAATCCTTACCACTTCAAGACACAAGGATTGTCCTTTCTCAGCCTGTACCTAGACGGAAAACAGATCCCCGGCAAACCCCTGACACCGAACTTTGAACAACACCAGTATGTGAGATCTTTCTTCAGTCTCATGACGTCTACGGGTCTCGCCAACAGCGATGCAGGATCTTACATGGAACTGCGTGATTTTGAGCTGGGTATGCTATCTACAGCTTTGACCTGAGTCCCAGTCTTCTGGATGGAGATCAGTTTGAACTGGTGAAAAGCGGTGCCCTGCGTCTGGAGCTGAAGTTCAACCAAGCCCTTCCAGCGCCTGTGATGGTGATTGTGTATGGTGAAATGGACAGTATGATCGAGATTGATCGCTCTCGCCAGGTCCTGACTGATTTTGCACTATGAACAGCAAAGACATTAGTCGAGTGTTGGGGAGAGACATTCATACCCGACGTGTGTTTCGAGGTGTGTTTCCTAGAGACAGACTCCCACGACAGGTGAACACGCGACGTCCAAGTGCTTTTGTCATCAATACAGATCGCAGTACAGGACCGGGGGAACACTGGGTGTGTGTCTGGTTTGATGGACTTGGGCAAGCGGAATATTTCGATAGTTTTGGTTTACCACCCGTGCACCCCGCTATTGAAAATTTTATGCTGAAACACAGTTCAGCCCACGTGTACAACCCACGTCTTTTGCAAGACTTGACGAGTTCAGCCTGTGGCTTGTATGTATTGTACTATGTTTTGATGAAAAGCCGCGGCGCCAGTTTATTTCGAACGCTTCGTGTGTTTTCCCCCAACAGACTTTGGGGTAATGATCGAAGAGTATGGTTTTTGGTCCAACAGCTGAGAAGAAACTGAGGTCGTGTGCGTCGTCTTTTTTTTAGGTCTGTAAACGGTTTTATTCATTTTATTGGGGGGTGTCTTGTGTGTGTGTGTGTATGTGTCTATATAAGAAGAAGGGGAGGAATCATCTCCACCACTTTCATCTCGTACCCACCAAAGTAGAGAGAGGGTTAGAAGAGTGCTAGTAAGAAAAGAGAGGTACACAAAACAAAACAAAAGTCATGATGGAGACGTCCAGTCCCTTTTTAGAGCAGATGTTGGAAGAATTGGAGGCTGGTATTCTCAAAGTTAAAGTTCACCTGCGAAACAGTTTGTTCTTGATGTTTGTTAGTGAGTTAAAACGCGATGTTTGCAAACGCCTTGAAGAAAAAAAGAGAGAAGAAAAAGACTATTCAACACGGTGGACTGTTGACGCCATTAGAACCGTCGCAGATAAAATCTGGGAACACCTAAATCGAGACAAAATTCTTAGTCGTTGGAATGTAGCATTACCCAAGACACATCCAGACGGGCTCTCCTGATGGTGTTTGCGGGTTGTTGTGTGGAAGTGGACAGAAACGACAGCGTTTCGAAAAAGGGTTATCACTCATGTGACTGAACAACTGCTCTGTGAGTGATGCAACAGAGTGAAAAACGGTATAGCATCCCACGTGACCTTAGGCTAAACCAGTGTAAACCCGTTGAAACCAGAATAAACCAGATGTACATGAGCCGCGAGTGTGTATATAAGACAGGACGGATGTAAAAAGACCACTACAGAGGACTTTGTGGAGTCGACCATGCCTTCAGGGACCATGAAGCAGCCACCACAGCCGGCTACACTCTACCCGCTAGGTGGAAGCCTTTTTGCCTCAGTAAAAACGTGGAGAGGGACTGTAAAAATCCATATTCGCCACTATGCTGTTCCCACCAGCACCAAAGGTGGGCGTGTTGTCCAAAGAGGAGTCACCCTGGACTTGAAAAAGTTTCAGAAACTGCTTAGAGTGCAGAAAAAAAATCAAAGAAGACTACCACCAACAGGTATCTTCTCTGTCACCCACAGAGGAGAATGAGGAGGAAAAACATCTGAAGAATCACACAGAGTGTCCGCCGTCAGACTACTACCGCTCAACACCATCAACCACAGCCACGGATTCGACACAAAGCGAGGAATACCCTCAGCAGCTGCAGCGACCCCTGTATTCCACATGTCCAGCTTACTGTCCTGTCACAACCGTAAATCCTCTTCCTGTGACATCAAGAAGTGGTTATGAAGTTGACAACTAATCCGGGGACCACCTCGTGCCTTTGAATTGACAATCATGTTTTGGCTTTTTGGTTTAATGTATGTATGCAAAATGTTAAGTTTTTTTTTTGATTTTTGATATTCAAAAGACTGATGTCACTTTTATAATAAAATGATCATATTGGAAAAGTTAATAACTATGTGTCTGTATAACTCTTGAATGCTAACGTGAGCAGTTTATGTATTGTTTGTTACTTTTGCATCTGACTTTTACCTTCTTGTTTGGAAGTACTTGTGTAAACGTGCTCGCATGTGTGTGTGTGTGTGTGTGTGTGTGTGTGTGTGTGTGTGTGTGTGTGTGGGTGTGTGTGATCGGAGGGGTGTGTGTGTGTGTGTGTGTGTGTGTGTGTGTTTGCACTTACATTTTTTTTCACCACACATATAACCCTACCTCTTACATAGCCTATCAACAACGAAGAAAAAAAATAAAAATAAAAATAAAACAGTCATTATAACAACAACAACACCAACACTAGTCAGTGGGTTAGTTACAAAGGTTCTGTGTTTTATCTAGATGCCGTACACTGCTGTCTAGTGCAATTAAATGGGTTTCTCTGCGGTTCGTGGAGCCCTCTCTCTTTTATGACGCTAATAACTATCAGAGGTGTCAGGATAAGGCAATAAAAATGGTACCCCTGCTCTTCGCGGAGCCCCGCTCTCCGATAAACCACCAGAGGTGACCAGCAGTTAGAGAAGTTTAATAGGACCTGGTTTCTCTACCGAGGGTTGATTAGGGTTTAATGCTTAGATTAGTGCTAGACCAATGGTGTGGGGTGGGTGGAGGAGTTAGCTCGACTGGTGAGGAGGGAGAGATGAGAGCTGATGTACAAAAATATAAAAAGCTTTAACAACTAGACTCAGATAGCTACCTGTTGGTTTTATGTAGGTGTTATAAACACCGCAGGTACATTTACACCGAACACGAATTGTACCACAGGCAGTCATACATAATGTTAGGTTAGAGGCTGCTCACGCCTGAGTATTGCACCACGAAGACGCAAACCTTTTAAATTGTAAACTGACAAGGGAACAGAGTTTTTGAACGCCCCTTTTTAGCGTTTTAAAAAAAACCCCGAGGGTATACATTTTTTTACGACGGAGAACGATGACATCAATACAAAAAAGTATAACCATTCGTTTCACAGAAGTATAAAATCAGCACCTGTTAAAGTTTGCCTCGCTAACGGGCGAAGATACAATTTGGTTAGTTTTGTATGGAGAACCCCCAAAGAAAAAACCCAAAGGTTGGTGATCGTGTGAGACTAAGTTAAACACGACGACTCTTTAAAAAAGGTTATTTACCTGCGTGGACAGAAAAATTATTTTCAGTTGGCAGTGTGTTGAAATCAACTCCAGTGACCTATAAACTGAAAGACGATCACGCAGAAGAACTACAAGGTAGATTTTACAAAGAAGAACTACAAAAAGTAGGAGAGAAAAAAATGTATTGTATTGACAAAGTACTAAAAGAATTACTTGGTAAGGGGGAAAAAGAGTATTTAGTGTATTAGTTTGGGTACCCAACGTCATTTAACACATGGATCTCATCTGATAGCCTTGGACAGCATTCAGAGTAGTTATGGCTGAGGACGCCTTGTCTGCTGAAGATACCACTGTTGATACTAACGTCTTAGAAGAGACAACTACTGATACCAAGAGATTCTCTCGATTGTGGCGTGTTTTTGGTTATCACACCCCTCGTAGTGAGCTTGTATTTTTTTTGGTCAGATTTTTGTTATTTATATTGTAGTAGGTGTGTCTCTGTTTAATTTGATGGCCCACGGACTAAACCCTGCTTACCTAACGGTGATTACACATATCTTTGTTTGTCAGAAAAGCAAAACTAAATCCAGCTGTAAGTCTTGCTCACGTAAAAGCCCTGGAGAGGTCCACAGCCAAATACCATCTAAAAAGAGTAGTTATAAAATCTTACGGGATCCCGCGTGGAAACCTCAGTGCTGTTTTAGACAATTTGTTTCTCAGTCAGCTACCAACACGCGTTGTAGTAGGACTAGAAGAGCTCGCTGATAGCTACACCAAAAATCCATTCAACTTAAAACTCACAACTTGAATTTCCTCTGTCTCTATGTTACTGGAAAACAAGTCTCTGCAAAACCACTAACACCAGACTTTGAAAACAGACAGTATGTGAGAAGTTTCTTTAGTTTGACCACAGGAACAGGGGTGGGTGTTAGTGACGCTGGTAACGGAATTGCCTATGAAGACTATCCCGGAGGTTATACGCTGTATGTATTCGACTTGTCACCGTCAATGTTGGATGGAGATCAGCTTGAGTTGGTGCGCTGTGGGGGTTTGCGTCTGGAACTAAAGTTTAGTGTGCCCCTGGCAGAGCCTGTTCACGTTATTGTGTATACAGAAATGGCCTCGTTGCTAGAAATTGCTCGGAGTAGGCAGGTTATCACTGATTTTACATCATGAATGGACTAGAGGTCTCTCGCCTACTTCGGGAACATCGGGAGGAATTTTTCTCCTCGAGAGACCTCCACTTGCCCCCTGCGTTATCAGAGACTCGGACAGATGATACCTAAACAATCCCCAGTTGCCTACCGAAACTGGGCCGTGGCAGCTAATTGAATTAGAAAGGTGCGTCTTGACGCTGGCTTTCCCCCTTTCTTTTTACTTTTCGTCCGAGCAAAGTGCTGCTTACTTGAAAATGTGGAGGCACTTCCCGTATGTTTCTGTCACATTTTGACTATGTTCATGGTTACTGTACTTATATGGACAATTTGTTCCTTACGACACATTTTTCCCAATGCTAAACTAAGACGGTTATTAGTTATACATAAATAAATGACAAGATACCGTGATCGCCTGGCGTCAACTGAAATATTGCCAAATGCATACCAATGTACACAAGTCGATGCATAAAAAAAAATCCCGCTCAAATACAGCCAAATACCTATACCCAGTTACACAAAACGATGTAACATGAAGAAGAAGAAAAAAAACTCGGTTTACCGCTCTGTCTCAAGCATCAAATACCTAAACCCACTTACACAACAATGAATGTGCGGATGAGAGAGAGAGAGAGAGAGAGAGAGAGAGAGAGAGAGAGAGAGAGAGAGAGAGAGAGAGAGAGAGAGAGAGAGAGAGAGAGAGAGAGAGAGAGAGAGAGAGAGAGAGAGAGAGAGAGAGAGAGAGAGAGAGCAGTCATGTTTGTTATGTCGTGTTATGTTATATCAATGCAAATAGTTTTTTTGTACGTTTGGGTTTTTTTGTCTGATATTTTGTCTGTTAATCATTTCGAACACAATTTCCTTGATCTTTGTGTAAAAATGTGTGTAAGTGGGTAGGCATTTTGTTGTGTCTGAGCGGGAGAGATCTTTTACATATGACGTCGGTTCTTGGGTCGCGCAGGACGAAAAACAAAGTGGTGGATTGTGCATCAAAAGAGTATCAGGGTTGTAAAACGAGTGTCCTTGTTGACCCGTGATTTGTAAAAATGTAAAACATTTAACAAATTGCGGGGCAATTAGTCAAATGTTTTACAAATCACGTGAATGCCCCCGACATTTCCCTGTCATCTCGAAAGTCTAGGGATCTATTAGCTTTGCGATAATTACGTGTTGAGCATTTTGGTGAGAACTGGCGCGCACATGTTTGTGACGGACACACCGACAGACTGACAAATCTGCGCTTATCACGCTTTAAAATCGAAATATAAAAGAATAACATGTGCAGATTTACTCACACACTTTCTTTTTCATATGATTTTTTGGCCAGGCATTCCTTTGTGCTTGACTGGGCTCTAAACAACAAATATTGATAATAATACAAGGCATGTATTACTTTGTGGAATGCGATTCTTTTTACATTTAAATCGCGGTGTTAGGTTCGACGTTATTTGTAAAATCTTTTTATACTTATAAAAATCACGGGTTAACAGTCCTGCCCTAAGTTTGTACTAACATTCAAAACTTATATTGTTGTACAGTGTAACATTCTATATGCTAAAAGGTAAGGTTTTAAACGGAACAACTTGTACTCAACGGTAATTTTTGAAAGCCAACCGAAAGACACTGATCAAAATTGAAAAAACAAAAAAGTATCGTTGTCCATGGATGATTTTCTCACCAACGGAGAAAAACAGAATGTGCTAATTAATTTTGCCGTTCACACCTTACGGTTCAGAACTTCGGTTGTTATAGTAGTGTCCTTGCTCTAAGTTTCCACCACTGAACAGGAAATACGACATTTGTTTTAATTTGGGGACGAAATCAGTCCGGTATAAACAGATCCTTAATTAAAAATGGAAAGAAGGAATACCAGATGTTTTCGCCAAAACCAGTGGTTGCTCGTGTAAAAGCGGTATTGTTTGAATGATGAAAACCATACATGTAGCATCCATGGTACTGAAGGGGTCACGTTTTAGGATGTAAATTCCAATTCAGTTTTGTGTTCTTGTAGAAAAGCCAGTGCTGCTAATTAACGCTCGATAAACCACAATTTCTCTCCGTAAAAATAGATGGTAAGGACGGACAGAATGTACATTTTACAGCACAAACAAGCAAACAGACTTTCTGGTCAGTAATACAGATAAAAGGGAACAGAAACAGACTTTGCAAAAACAAGAAATATTATATCACCACACATACTGAAAGTTCCAGAAATACTCACAAACACACCCTTACACTCCCACACACACACGCACGCGCGCACACTAACACACAGCACACATACACACACACACACACACACGCGCGCGCGCGCGTACGCATGTACGCACAAACACACACGCACAAACACCCACACCGCACGTGAGTAACGGTTTTTGTGTGCATGTGTTTTTCGCTCTCTGGGAAAGTGTGTTTGCATGTATGTTTGTACACTGTAAATAGTGTAAACAGAAGCGTTCCACTTTTTGTAACGAGTTGTGTAGACTGGTGCGTAAGACTATAAAAACCCTACTTGCAAAAGTAGAACATAATTATGGTAAACACAAAATAGTGTTTACAATGCGTGCTAATTTTACAAATATAGTTATGAAGAATTCCACACAATTCTCACAACCCGTTACAAAAAGTGTCTTCAGTTTAGAATGTAAGGTGTGCGTACATGCTTGTGCTGCCACAGAGAGCGAGAAAGACTGGAAAAAGAAAGAGTAGGAAAAGGCAGCATTCTAATTCAATTAGCTGCCACGGCCCAGTTTCTCTCCGCCACCGCGGATTGTTTAGGTATCATCTGTCCGAGTCTCTGATAACGCAGGGGGCAAGTGGAGGTGTCTCCAGGAGAAAAATTCCTGCCGATGTTCGCCTTTTAAGACACCCCGTGGCAAGACGGCCGTTTATGGGTGTTTACCAACTTCCTTCTGAGATAAATTTACTTCACCCCTCGTCTTACGTCATAAACACAGACCCAGCGCATAAGGTTGGGTCTCATTGGGTTGGTGTGTATTATGCTGGTCAGGGGAATATTGAATATTTTGATAGTTTTGTTTTAAAACCGAATCACAAAGACATTGAAGTTTTTTTTGTTGTTGTTGCGTTATTGGATTGTGTTATAAAAACCAACGAACAGGTATTACAGGGGATGTTAAGTTCTACTTGTGTTTTGCTTGCTATGTATTTCATCATCAAAAAGAGTCAGGGTACAAGGCTCCGTGACATCATTTCTATTTTTAACCCCCAAAACCCTGACCATCAGCTCATAGCACTTTTTCAGAGATGCGTTAACGCAACAAATCTAAACCTGTTGTTGTAAAAATAGTAACTGATGTCGAGGTTATGTATACTGTTCAAAAAAAGAAACGCATAGTTGCTACTTGCCAAATTTGTTTTATTTTTCGAAAAAATTAACAGAAAATCCAATATTTAGATTATTTGTTTGAAATTTGGTATGGACACAGTTGAATGCACACACAGTTCATTTGCATCTTCAAATCAATCAGTCAATCAATACGATTGGGTGCCGAGGCTGTCAAGTCAGTAGGGGGTGTGACTGCCTTGAGCAGCAACAACTGCCCGGCACCTTCTGGGCATGGACTGGATCAGATGCCGGATATCTTGCTGTGGGATGGTGTCCCACTCCTCCTGAAGTGCCTGCAATAGATCGCGGTGATTTGCCGGCGCTTCTTCTCGCCTGCGCACACGTCTGTCCAATTCATCCCAGAGGTGTTCTATCGGGTTCATGTCTGGCGACATGGATGGCCAGGGAAGCACCTGGACATGGTGGTCGGTGAGGAACTGGGTGGTGAGTCGTGCTGTGTGCGGGCGTGCGTTGTCCTGCTGGAATATGGCATCCTGGTCAGCCAGAAGAGGAAGGGCGTGTGGGCGCAGAATTTCCTCCACGTATCGCTGGGCAGTTATGCGCCCTTGGACGTGCACCAGGGTGCTCCTTCCAGCGGTATTGATCGCCCCCCACACCATGACGCCTCCACCACCATGAACGGGTGCCTCATCCACACAGTTGGGCGCGTAACGTTCGTTTACTCTCCGGTAGACCCTCCTCCGACCATCATGTCGCTGGAGCAGGAAGTAGGACTCGTCGCTGAACCACACGTGTCTCCAGTGATTCCGGACGGTCCAGCGAAGGTGCTGGTTGCCCCACTGCACTCGGTTCTGGCGATGGCGGCGGGTGAGGACAGCTCCTCTGTGAGGTCTGCGAGCTCTCAAACCAGCTTCATGCAGGCGGTTCCGCACGGTCTGGTCCGATAATCGGTGTGGCCCGGGAAGAGCCTGGACAGAAGATGAGGCCGACAGGAAACGATTCCGGAGGTGGCGGAGCCGTATGAAGCGGTCGTGAGCAGCAGTTGTCGCCCTTGGTCTTCCCGCTCGTGGCAAGTCAGCAACGGAGCCAGTGGCCTGAAACCTGACCCACAGTCTACTGATGGTGCTCTGGGACACGTGGAAGTGCCTGGCGATTGCACTTTGACTTTGGCCTGCTTCTAAACGACCCAATGCAATTTGGCGGTCTTCTCTGCTCAATCGGGCCATCTTTCGTCGCTGAATTGTCGTCTGATTTCTTTGTGGCGAACAATCCGCTTTTATGGGTTTTGGAAGACATGGTGAGAGCTCAATATTCCCCGAGTTTCACGAGATTACACTGAAGCATGATGAGTGGCCATGCCAAATGAGCAATTTTGACATTGTAGCCACTGATAACGCATGCGTCACGTGCAGAGCTCACTTGTGGCAATGGACGAAAGGTCGACGACCAGATAAACATTTTCTGCAGTTTGGTGGATATCCTTGTAGCCATATAACTAAATTAACCAAATATTACAAGCTATGCGTTTCTTTTTTTGAACAGTATATAAAGGTGGTGTTGCCTAATTTTTTACTAAATCCCCTGATCGAGCCACAAGACAACACCGCCTACTCTACACTACAGTCTACAAAGACAGTCTCCTAGAGGTAAAAGTTGTTTAACACTTTTGTTGTTGTTGTTGCTGAGAACGATAAAAGAGATGGTTGACGAGGAAGAGTCTCTGTTTAGCTCACCGCTACCCGAACCTGATATGTTTCCTTTGGGTCGAAACATTTTCGCGAGTGTCAGAACGTGGCGAAAACTTGTGAAAATTCACATCAGACACTACATCACCCAAGGAAACAGAAAAAACAGACGCGTGCGACCAAGTCAAAGAGGGGTGGCCTTGGACAGTAAAGAATTTGCTCGCCTGGTCAAAGTCCGAGAAAGGCTGTTGAAGCGACTTAAAGCACAAACAGAAGTTGTAGCTAGAGAAGTTAAAAAAACACCAGACGTGTCAGAAGAGTCCAGAACAAAAAGAAACAAGTCGCGTAAGGCGAAAATACACTATTTAGTCAAGTAGCTGTCGAACTCACAGAATGAAACTGAACGCAATGCCATTTTTCAGCAAGACCGTATACTCGTAGCATCGTCAGTCCACCGCAGGCAGTGAAATTGACAAGAAGAGCGGGTAGTAGTTGCGCTAAGAAGGATAGCACGCTTTTCTGTACCTCTCTTTGTTTTAACTTTCTGAGCGTGTTTTTAATCCAAACATATCATATCTATATGTTTTTGGAATCGGGAACCGACAAGGAATAAGATGAAAGTGTTTTTAAATTGATTTGGACAATTTAATTTTGATAATAATTTTTATATATTTAATTTTCAGAGCTTGTTTTTAATCCGAATATAACATATTTATATGTTTTTGGAATCAACAAATGATGGAAAATAAGATAAACGTAAATTTGGATCGTTTTATAAATTTTTATTTTTTTTTACAATTTTCAGATTTTTAATGACCAAAGTCATTAATTAATTTTTAAGCCACCAAGCTGAAATGCAATACCGAAGTCCGGGCTTCGTCGAAGATTACTTGACCAAAATTTCAACCAATTTGGTTGAGAAATGAGGGCGCCTCAACTTTCACGAAAAGCCGGATATGACGTCATCAAAGACATTTATCAAAAAAATGAAAAAAACATTCGGGGATTTCATACCCAGGAACTCTCATGTCAAATTTCATAAAGATCGGTCCAGTAGTTTAGTCTGAATCGCTCTACACACACACACAGACACACACACGCACACACACACGCACATACACAACGACCCTCGTTTCGATTCCCCCTCGATGTTAAAATATTTAGTCAAAACTTGACTAAATATAAAAACACCAGCAGCCGAACTACCTCACACACCTGTCAAACACTCGGAGAGCAGCAATCTGTTTGAAAACCGCGACCAGGACCCGGCTGGTATGTCTACCTTCAACGGCCTCGGGTACTATACTGTTCAAAAAAAGAAACGCATAGCTTGTAATATTTGGTTAATTCAGTTATATTGCTACAAGGATATCCACCAAACTGCAGAAAATGTTTATCTGGTCGTCGACCTTTCGTCCATTGCCACAAGTGAGCTCTGCACGTGACGCATGCGTTATCAGTGGCTACAATGTCAAAATTGCTCATTTGGCATGACCACTCGTCATGCTTCAGTGTAATCTCGTGAAACTCGGGGAATATTGAGCTCTCATCATGTCTTCCAAAACCCATAAAAGCGGATTGTTCGCCACAAAGAAATCAGACGACAATTCAGCGACGAAAGATGGCCCGATTGAGCAGAGAAGACCGCCAAATTGCATTGGGTCATTTACAAGCAGGCCAAAGTCAAAGTGCAATCGCCAGGCACTTCCACGTGTCCCAGAGCACCATCAGTAGACTGTGGGTCAGGTTTCAAGCCACTGGCTCCGTTGCTGACTTGCCACGAGCGGGAAGACCAAGGGCGACAACTGCTGCTCACGACCGCTTCATACGGCTCCGCCACCTCCGGAATCGTTTCCTGTCGGCCTCATCTTCTGTCCAGGCTCTCCCCGGGCCACACCGATTATCGGACCAGACCGTGCGGAACCGCCTGCATGAAGCTGGTTTGAGAGCTCGCAGACCTCACAGAGGAGCTGTCCTCACCCGCCGCCATCGCCAGAACCGAGTGCAGTGGGGCAACCAGCACCTTCGCTGGACCGTCCGGAATCACTGGAGACACGTGTGGTTCAGCGACGAGTCCTACTTCCTGCTCCAGCGACATGATGGTCGGAGGAGGGTCTACCGGAGAGTAAACGAACGTTACGCGCCCAACTGTGTGGATGAGGCACCCGTTCATGGTGGTGGAGGCGTCATGGTGTGGGGGGCGATCAATGCCGCTGGAAGGAGCACCCTGGTGCACGTCCAAGGGCGCATAACTGCCCAGCGATACGTGGAGGAAATTCTGCGCCCACACGCCCTTCCTCTTCTGGCTGACCAGGATGCCATATTCCAGCAGGACAACGCTCGCCCGCACACAGCACGACTCACCACCCAGTTCCTCACCGACCACCATGTCCAGGTGCTTCCCTGGCCATCCATGTCGCCAGACATGAACCCGATAGAACACCTCTGGGATGAATAGGACAGACGTGTGCGCAGGCGAGAAGAAGCGCCGGCAAATCACCGCGATCTATTGCAGGCACTTCTGGGGCCAGTTTCATAAGATAGCAGTGAACCGACTGACAGTCGATCGACTGCCCAGTCGATGGACTGTGGTTGATCGCCGGGTCACCGAAAAGCGCGTTTCATGAGCGAATCACCGTCACCCGCGGACAACCGCAGTCGACCGACTGTACAGTAATCCGAATGGCCAAGTCGAGGGCTAAATTTAGCAACATTACCACTTCCGTTTGCTCATTCGCACGTGGAAATGGCCGATTTCGAAGAAAAAACAAGTCTCGGCCCGCTCAAAATAACAATGACCGAGACTTTCAGTAATTCCTTCGCGTGACGTCGAACCCTCTTACGCCATAATGTGACGTCTTCAAGACATAACCCTGACTTGTCTCCTGGATTACTGCGTCATGATAGATACATTTCGAAGAACAATCACAAGGTTTGGCTCACAATCCAAACAAGTGTGAGCATTCTGCCATTGACTGTGCGGATAATAACATTTATTTTCGGTTTACCGCAGTAAGCCGAACACAGTGTTGGGGGGAGAGCATCACCGTGTTTGGCCAACTTCCGGTGAGACGACCCGCAGTCGGCCGACTGAAATTTTGTTCGTGAAACCCGATAACGTCGGATTACTGTGGTTCTCTCGGACAACTGCAGTTGGTCGACTCTGTTTCTGGCTTATGAAACTGGCCCCAGGAGGAGTGGGACACCATCCCACAGCAAGATATCCGGCATCTGGGGCCAGTTTCATAAGCCAGAAACACAGTCGACCAACTGTAGTTGTCCGAGAGAACCACAGTAATCCGACGTTATCGGGTTTCACGAACAAAATTTCAGTCGGCCGACTGCGGGTCGTCTCACCGGAAGTCGGCCAAACACGGTGATGCTCTCCCCCAACACTGTGTTCGGCTTACTGCGGTAAACCGAAAATAAATGTAATTTTCCGTACAGTCAATGGCAAAATGCTCACACTTTTTTGGATTGTGAGCCAAACCTTGTGATTGTTCTTCGAAATGTATCTATCATGACGCAGTAATCCAGGAGACAAGTCAAGGTTATGTCTTGAAGACGTCACATTATGAGGGTTAGACGTCACGCGAAGGAATTACTGAAAGTCTCGGTCATTGTTATTTTGAGCGGGCCGAGACTAGTTTTTTCTTCGAAATCGGCCATTTCCACGTGCGAATGAGCAAACGGAAGTGGTAATGTTGCTAAATTTAGCCTTCGACTTGGCCATTCGGATTACTGTACAGTCGGTCGACTGCGGTTGTCCGCGGGTTATGACGGTGATTCGCTCATGAAACGCGCTTTTCGGTGACCCGGCGATCAACCACAGTCGACCGACTGGGCAGTCGATCGACTGTCAGTCAGTTCACTGCTATCTTATGAAACTGGCCCCTGATCCAGTCCATGCCCAGAAGGTGCCGGGCAGTTGTTGCTGCTCAAGGCAGTCACACCCCCTACTGACTTGACAGCCTCAGCACCCAATCGTATTGATTGACTGATTGATTTGAAGATGCAAATGAACTGTGTGTGCATTCAACTGTGTCCATACCAAATTTCAAACAAATAATCTAAATATTGGATTTTCTGTTAATTTTTTCGAAAAATAAAACAAATTTGGCAAGTAGCAACTATGCGTTTCTTTTATTGAACAGTATATAATCCAACAATGGATGTGAAATACAAAGGCGCCCATGCGAGTCCCTAAGACAAACAAAAAACCCCATCTAAAGTAGACAAGTGTAAAACAAACAAGGCGGTGTTGTATACCAAAAAACTATCATTGACAAATCATTTTTGGATTTTGTTTATGTGTGTAAAATGTTGAATTTTTTTATTTTTGAGCTTTAGTATTTAAAAGACTGAAGTCACTTTTATAATAAAATGGTCATATTGGAAAAGTTTATAACTATGTGTCTGTATAACTCTTGAATGGTAGCGTGAGCAGTTTATGTATTGTTTGTTACTTTTACATGTGACTTTTACCTTCTTGTTTGGAAGTACTTGTGTAAACGTGTGGGCATGTGTGTGTGTGTGTGTGTGTGTGTGTGTGTGTGTGTGTGTGTGTGTGTGTGTGTGTGTGTGTGTGTGTGATCGGAGGTGTGTGTGTGTGTATGTGTGTGTGTGTGTGTTTGCGCTTATATTTTATTTCCACCACACATATAACCCTACCTCTTACATAGTCTATCAGCAACAAAATAAAAAAAATTAAACACCGCAACAACGAAGAAAATAAATAACAAAAACAAAATAACACCTATCTTATCTGGTGTACCTCTCAAAACCTTGTGCGTGAACCCCGCTGCCGGCAATCAAACACAGAGGGAGGGCCAATTACTGCCCTAAGGCTGAAATAGGACATCTGTTTTGAAAACTTCATCCCCTCTCCTCCTTCCCACCCCTCAACCCTCTCTCCCACCGACCCCCCCCCCCCCCCCCCCCCCCACGCCCAACAACCAAAGCGCCTACAACACCTATCACATAGCTCTATTCAAACAAGGCTAAATCACATACACCGCCCTCCTACCTGAACTTAAGTTCCCCATTCTGATATATTATTTTAGCAAGTTATATTTAATATTCTTATTTGGCTAATAATTATTTTTATGTTTCTAGTTACGTATCTATTTACTTATTCAGCCAATTCTTTATTACATTATTTTGGCATTATCCAAAAGTCTAAAAAATATTTTACATAAATAAAAAGCAAATAAGCCTACAAAACCGCTCCACTTCAACTATATTTCGCGTACACTATGGCAACAACCCCAACAAAATCTTTACTTCCATCCCCATTTTGAAATATCGCGACAACAGACTTCCAGATCTATAACACGATCATATGTGTTCTCTGTTTGCATGTCTGTCCAGTGTCTTGTCCCCCCATAAAGCATATCAACACTACCTGTCCCAAGATATGCCAATTGGTTCTAAGAGGACGTTAAAACTAATTATCATCATCTTGGACCTCTCGGCGGCATTTGACACCATCGACCACGACGTCCTCCTAAAGAGACTACAGTTCACGTTTGGAATTGCCGACAAAGCCTTCCAGTGGTTCGTGTCATATCTCTCTGAACGCTTTCAAAGAGTACAAATAGGTAAAAAAGAATCATCCCCTGTTCCCCTGAAGCACGGAGTACCCCAGGGCTCTGTTCTAGGCCCGGTTCTGTTTACACTATACACACAGGACCTATCTGACGTCATCTCGAGGCATGGCTGCGAACACCACAAGTATGCCGACGACACCCAAATAGAGGATTCTGCTCCCCCCAGTGATTTTCCAAAAGTGGTTAAAAACACTGAGCGCTGCATTGAGTCAGTTAAAGACTGGATGATAGACAATAAACTCAAGCTGAATATGACTCAAAAACTGAGGTGATGCTGTCAGGCTTAAGGCATGCTTTAAATCAGATTGACTGTACTTCCCTGACAATAGGCGACACTCAGATTGTCTCCCAAACCGCTGTTAAGGACCTAGGCGTGTACCTGGACTCTGCTCTGACAATGCAAAAACACATTAGTTTTGTTTGTAAATGTGCCTTTTTTGAGTTGCGCAAGATTTCCTCTGTCAGATCATTCCTGACACTCCAAGCCACTGTTCAACTTGTCTCCTCTCTGATCCTGAGTCGACTTGACTACTGCAACTCATTGCTTGCCGGCCTCCCCACTGAAGAACTTGATCGCTTACAGAGAGTCCAGAACAGTGCTGCAAGGCTCATTCTGCAGAAGTCTAAGAAAGACCATGTCACTCCCCTACTTACCACCCTTCACTGGCTTCCTATGAAGTATAGAATCGAGTACAAGCTGGCTCTGTTAGGGTACCGCTGTTTTGAGAAATCACTTCCCCCCTATTTGTCCCATTCCCTCAGTATCTACGAGCCATCCCGTTCTCTCAGATCCTCCTCTGAAAAACTCCTTCGCATCCCCAAAACCAGGACCAAGACCTTTGGTGAAAGAACCTTTAGGTACCAGATTCCGACCGTCTGGAACTCGCTCCCAAGTTCTATCCGTGACTCCAGCAGCCTTTCCTCCTTCAAAACACAACTCAAAACATACCTGTTTCGTAAAGCCTTTGCTTAGCCTGAGAAGACTCTCCACAACTCTATTCTGTTTTGGAACTCTCTACCCTGCATGTGCTTTATGGCCCTCTATTTGTCAATGGTATCTTTGTGTGTGCGCGTGCGTGCGTGCGTGTGTGTGTGTGTGTGTGTGTGTGTGTGTGTGTGTGTGTGTGTGTGTGTGTGTGTGTGTGTGTGTGTGTGTGTGTGTGTGTGTGTGTGTACTTTTAACATTGTATGCTAAGTTTTGCTTAGTGCTTGGGATCTTGGTGTTATGTCTCAGTTAAATGTATGCTTTGTATGCTTGTTGATTTGTGCTAGTTTATTCTATTATGAATTTGTAAAGCGCCTGGAGCCAATTGATGGGACTCGCGCTATAGAAAAGTTATTTATTATTATTATTATTATTATTATTTTTGAGTGGAGGGCGCTGCCCCCCTGGACCCCACAACAAGGGTGCTGCCCCTGCACCCCGCCGGGGCCTTTAACGGCCCCTGGACCACCTTTTCAGTGTTTTCATTTTCCAGCAGTTGCACCCATATGCAAGGGGCAAGCCTGCGGTGTGGCGTCGTTTATCTCAAGTGGAGGATGAGATTTCTGCTATCCATTGCATCCTCCAAGATACTGTAACCGCCACAGAACAGCTGTCAGACGGTAAAGCTGAAACTAGTCAGATCGAAGACGCCAAGGTGCAGCTCAAAAACACTCTGGTGAGAGACTTTTCAGAAAAGTTTGAAAAACACGCAGAGGAACTTTCAGTCCTAAGAAACAAAGTGTCCAGTCTCGAAAAAGAAAATGCTGTCTTGAAATGCCAGCTGCAGGAAACACGCCGTGAGGCTAAACTAAAGAAGAGCTTCTCACAAGCAGTACAAACGGTAACCCTTTCCCCACGGTCCGCTGCCAATGGCACCCAGACCACACTTCCCCCATGCCAACAAAGCCCTCCCCCTCCCCCTCCTCCCATGTATGCTGTCCCCACCTCCAACTCCTTTCAGGTCCTATCCGATGATAACTCCCCCACTAGTGAGTCCACACTCTCCCAATCCCACCCGGTCCACCCACTTTACGGGAAACCCTGCTGAATGTGTCCACATACAGAAACCAACATCACCCCAAGAAGCATTGTCCACTCTTTCGGTTGCCGGCCAGTCAACCATGCTTTTGATCGGCGATTCTGTCATCAAGCATGTCGACCCACAACGACTGGCACCAAAGGGTGAGACTCTTCAAAAAGTATGTGTGTCTGGTATGACAGTGTACGACCTGTGCAAATGGCTGCACGTCAATGCCACCTCTCCTTCAGCAGGAATGAATCGAGTGATTGTTCATGTTGGAGTCAACAGTTGCAAGATGGGGCCTGTGTCGGAGGGAGAGTGGGCCGACATCATTGGACTGTGCCGCAAAGCCTTTCCTAATGCCAGAGTTTGTCTCAGCTCCATCCTGCCAGCAAAAGGTCGACACACCTTCAACAACTCCATCCTTCCCTCAAACAGAAACCTGGAAGCTGCCTGTCGACGTCTCGATGCTGTCTTTGTATACAACTCCGCCAGCTTCACTGCGAGCAGTGGTGCACCAAGACTGGCGCTCTACAGCGATCACATTCACCCCAGCGCTAAAGGCACGGCTAAACTGGCAATTAACATCAAATATGCCGACACACCCAACTTCAAAGAGTACCGTCGCTCCAGCGATGACGCTCATCATGCAAAGAACCATAACCAGGACAACCGCAACCCTTCTCGACGCAAGCAGCCGCCACACAGACACTCTAATGAGGACATGGGTGCAACGCTCCATCTCAAACCACCATTCCCACTCCTACCCCCCACCACCTCCAGCCCCACCGTCCTCTCACCACTACCCCCCACTTATGCCCACCCATACCCCAGTTGACCTCCCCCCACCATTTCCCTACCCGCCCATCCAGTCCAGACAAGAGTACATCGGTCAACCGGCGCGTGCAGGGACCACCGCCAGCGCAACCAACTTGGCAATACAAAGAAAGCAGCGCAATTGGTCCGCCCCTTCGCCCCTGTCCGCAACTTCATCAGCAGTTTGCGGTCCCTCCCCCCCGGACCTCCACCTGTCTACAACCAGTCAGGGCCCGTATGCATGAGGAGGAAGTCAGCAACACTGGAAGTAGAGGCCTCTTTCGGAAGTGGGAACTCCCGAAGTTTAACTTTCCAACTGTTCACTATGCATGAACGCCGGAGTGGTGATTTCGAGAGTATTCGGTCAAGGTCGCGAAAATTGGGGGAATCCTAACCAGTACGCATGCGTTTGTTAACGGTAAGCTTGCCACCAGAAGAAACAAATCTCATCGTGAGTTCAAAAAGGCGAACGTTGAGCGCGCTGTAGTACTAACAGCATTATTGCTGGGTTTTTTTTTAATGGTTAAACGAAAGGGTCGGTTCAAACCTGTGATGATCGTCTTGGAATCGAATGACTGTCTATGACAAATGACTTTGTTGGCTTGAATGTTAGGAGAAGAGTAAATGATTATGTTGAACTTTTTTTTTAGGGGCGGGGGGGATTTTAGCTGCTTGCTTCAACCCTTTATTTCTGCTTTTTATATTAATTTTTCTACTTTAAATGTACCTATATCGTTAACAATACTATTTCTAAATGTATTTTAAACACGCCCAAAAAATTCCTTTACGGTAATTTTTAATAATCATATTATATTTACAAATCACTTTATCCTCAACGCATTTCCAAGTGAACATAATTTTGGGGCAAAAAAAAAAAAAAAAAAAAAAATCAGTATAATCAATTTCGTTCTCACAATAAGTACAACAATTACTGTATGTTGAACTTGTGTTTAATAATTTTATATCGGTAAAACTCTTTGTTGGGCAAACAGATTGGTTATAGGGAAACTTTGGGTTACTGGTAAAGTTTAAAAGGAAGAACATTATGCAGTAGACCGTAAATAACTAAGTTTAGTGACTTGTTCCTTATTTATTGGGGAAATGTCTGCCAAGAAGTTTAGAAAAGACAATACTGTTCATCGGTGTTATAATTTGTTTTCCCTCGTTAATTTTTGATTACGATGGCGATGCATGGTTATGTACAGTTAAAAGTCAAGATTCGATTTTTTTTTAAAGCATAGGACAGTTTCTTTACGCGTTTTAAAAAATTAACACAGAGGCAAAAACCGGTTGTTGCAGTCTGAATGAATTGAGGTCTATTAAAAAAAAGGTTAATTAAAAAAAAATTTAGCTCCCAGCGGCACTTGAACCCAGAGCGTCGGATTGAAATTCCGAATCCGTAACCACTGCAATATGCTACTTGTCTGGAAAAAGCTCTATGCAAAGATGTGTTATCAGTTATTCAGTCGTGGTAGTTTGAAAGCTCACCATCTTCCCCGAATGACTCGAGCACGTTTTTTTCGGTCAGTAAATGATTGTACTGTCGGTTGTGAGCCCCGCTGTTTCAAGCTTTTCACCTGAATTAAACAAGAATGTCACAGTTCGTGTCTATGGTGCAATCCCAATTAGTGCGCATGCGTTTGTAAACGGTAGGCTTGGTGACCAGAAGAAACAAATCTCATCGCGAGTTCGTAAATGGGCGAACGTTGATCGCGCTGTAGCTTTTACTATAGTTGTTGTTTTTGACTGGTTGAACGAAATGGTCTGTTCAAAGCTGTGATGATTGTCTTGAAATTGAATGACTGTCTGTAATAATGATTTTGTTGACCAGAATGTTGGGGAGAATAAAACCTTTTTTGTTTATGTGGTAGCGAAGTCGGTTATGTTAAACCTCTTTTTTTTTTAATGATTGTGTATCAGTAAAACTGTTTGGTTAGAGCGAAAGTTTTGGGCTACTGGTCAATTTAAAAAGGCAGAACTGAAGTTTTTGGGGGAATCAAGATATAAGGTGTAGTGAAAAGAAGATAAGTTCAGTAACTTTCATATTAATTGGGAAAATGTGTGTCCAAATTTGTACAAAAGATAAATTGTTGTACTTAGGTGTTAGTAAATTATGTTTGTCCTCGTTAATTGTGAACAGGATGTATGTTTATGTAAAGTTGAAAGTCAAGATTGGATTTGTTTATCCTACGCGCGTGTGTGCATGTGTTAACACTTTATTATCTCAATTTCGAGAAATTCGGGTGTGGTGAATCACAACAAACAACATAAAACGTAAGAAAATAAATAAAATATTGAGGCGCAAATAATCAGCTCATAATAGTGTGTGTGTGGGCCGGTGGGGGGGGGTGGGGGTACACACACACACACACACACACACACACACATACACACACACACGCACGCACGCGCACACAAACAAACGCACAATTATACCCGCACGCACGCACGCACAGGCAGGCAGGCAGGCACTCGCACAAATACATACAAACACTTTCACACACACGCACACGCACGCACACACACACACACACAACACACAAACACACCCCCTCCACCCACCCCCCACACACACATGTGCGCGCGTACATTGCAAACGAATGAATGAATGAACAGACGCACACCTACACACGCACGCACGCACGCACGCACACACACACACACCCACACACACGCACACTCTCACACAAACACACACTCTCACAATCATGCACACAAAGACGCCCATTTACATAGAAACACCCCCTCCTATAAGCCGGGATGAAATTTTAAGAGTGGTGGCCAGTGACCCAGAACGAACAAAAGTCAAAGCTGGCAACTCAGGTTTGTATTCAGGGAAATTTACACGAAATGCACGCACGAGATACGACTTTTCTTTCTATTTTCTCTCTTTGGGACTTTCATTTGCGTTAGATCGGTTTTATATGAAAAACCGAAGAAAAGCCCTGCTATTTTGCACTGAGAAACTTTGGAAGCAGCGTGTTTACTCCAGGGCCCGTATGCATGAACTAGAAGTAATAAACACTGGAAGTAGAGGCCTCTTTTCGAAGTGGGAACTCCCGAAGTCAACTTTCTAACACTGTTCACAATGCATGAACTGACTTGAACGCCAAAGTAGTGACAGCGAGAGTATTAAGGTCAAGGTCGGGGAAATTGGGGGAATCCCTACTAATACGCATGCGCACGTTTCTATCAACATGGCAGTCAACGAAAATGGCAAGGCACGTGTGCCGCTCAAAAAGAAAGTAGACACGGAGGGGCGTTCTGCGCCTTTTTCAGATGGTGAAATTGCTGTACTCTTGACAGAAGTGTTTTACGAAAGAACGGTTATTCTGTCCAAATTTCAGAACAGTCTAACTGTTAAACATAAAGACGCTGTCTGGTCCAAAATTGCCAAAGAAGTGTCGGTCTCTCTCTCTCTCTCTCTCTCTCTCTCTCTCTCTCTCTCTCTCTCTCTCTCTCTCTCTCTCTCTCTCTCTCTCTCTCTCTCTTACGACACACGCACACACAGACAAACGTACACTCATGCACATACTGACACTATGACACAAGTGACACTGACGGCACACATAAACACACACACACACCACACACTGCACACACACACACACGCGCGCGCTCGCGCGCACACATATACACACACACACGCACCCATACACGCACGCACACAGTCACAAACAAATAACCACACACTCACTCTCTCTCACTTTCTCTCATTCTCTCTCAATCTACACTCATACACACACTGAAACTATGATGACACAAGTGACACGTCACACACACACACACACACACACATACTCACCGTAGTGACACACATATACACACGCGCGTACAGTTGAAAGTCAAGACATGATATGATTTTTTCAAAGCATAGGAAGTTTTCTTTTGCAAATGAATAAAATTAACACAGAGGCAAAACCCGGTTTTTGCAGCCGGAATGCAATTGCGGAGGCTTAAAAAGGAAAAGATTAATAAAAAAATATATAGCTCCCGGCGGAACTTGAACCCGGAGCGAATGAACGAGAGTCCGGAACCGTTACCACTGCACTATGTTACTCGTGTAGAATAGAGGCATGATGAAAAAAGGCATTCTGAGTTATTCAGTCGTGCTGGTTTGAAAGCTCGCCACCTTCGCCGAATGACTCGAGCACGTTTTTTTCGGTCAGTAACTGATCGAACTGTCGCTTTTGAGTCACTCTGTTTTAAGCATTTCACCTAAATTAAACAAGAATGTCACAGTCCGTGTCTATGGTGCAAGGTAGGAGACCGTCTCATTGTAGCCAAGTTACGACAGTTGCTCGATTGACGCATTTCACGTCTTCGATATTGTGTCTGAGATCATTTCCCAATGAGCTGCCTTTAAAAACGGAATGTCCTGCAATTGTAGTATGCGCTGGAGGTTTCTTTTGGATGGGTAAGGACCCTTGAGATGCGATATCGTCGTATAATTATGTCAAGCGAGAGGCCCTTAGTAGTATAAGAGCGCACGTCTCAGGCCTTGCGCAATGCGCAAGGGTAGGGCCCATCATAAAGTGATAGGTTAAGGTGCCTGTGTTTAAGTAGTGATAAGGAGATATTGCGGATAAACGGTTTATTGCGTTTTATATTTTGTCATGTGATTTCATGTGCCTGTACCTGTTGCTCGGTACTAATGACCACTCCAGCTGGGGTAAGCACCAATAAAATTCAGTAATTGACCCTCCCTCTGTGTTTTCACGGGCTTGGGACCGTTTTGACAAGGTATGTCAAAGCCACATTGGGGGTTTTTGGGATTAAACAATACGAGCATTATTTACAGAAGCAAAACATGTCTTATCAAATTTATTTACAAAAAAAACGACAAAGTTGTTTGGCATTGGAATGTTAACCATATCACAGGCGGCGGTATTACAGTCAAAAAAGAAAGAGCCCCATTAGACGGGTATCACAGTCAAAAAAGAAAGAGACCCGTTAGACGGGTGTAGGCAGGGTTGAAACCCCATCAGAAGCGATCACACGCTTGATGTAGAAAAACGAGAGTGACTTTCTGGTTTGGGAATAGGTGAACATAGACTTTCCGTCTGTCTTGAAACCAGTGTTTGTACCGCCACCACTTTCTTGCGTTAGAAGCACCTGTTGGTAAGACTCTTTTGTCAGTTTGTTTTGATTTTTGTTCAAACCTTTTGAACTAAATTTGGTCCCACTGTCTCCCTCACAAAAGTAGGTTTTAGAACACAAACCAATGAACAAATTTCCTTGGTATTCGGTTTTAAAGAGACCGGGTGTTCGTTTATCGTACTGGACACGCGCTGTACAGGCCTGACAGAGAGTCGCGTCCCATGGGGCGTTAGCTAAACGGGTGTTTTGGAAGGCTGCCTCGTGTTGGTCACAGGCTTGTGCAGGGAACCATTGGTTATACACTTTGTAAAACTGCTCTCGCAGTTCAGGACGAACCACCTCTTCTAACGTTGAAGCGCTAAGCGCCATGTACAGAGAATCTGTATCCATTTCCAAAAGCTGGTAGTCGGCTCTGGACACAAACTTATCTAGAAAATCAAAATGAAACTCCAACATGCGTAGTTTAGCGTACTGGTAAACAAAGTAACCAATCTGAGAGGGAAGTGACCAGTTGATTTTTTTTTTAGTCATCTCTACTTCAGTGACAACCTCTGTTACTTCTGTTAGTTTTTGAAAACGACCGTTGTTGATCAGTTTTGAGGCCTCGTCAGACAAAACGTAATGAATATCACGATGGTTGGCCACGTTAGTTAAGGTTTTCCCGTAGGCTGAGTTACCGAGCAGTTTGAAAGTTTCAGCTAAGATAGCTTTTGACGGGTCTTGGTCCCCTGCTCGTCTCGCGTTTGAAACGCTGTCACCAAACTGACGGAAACAGGTTTTGGGTTGATACTCTACGATCAGCGTGATGTTTTCAACAACCAACCCGTGCTGCACGTACCAAAACAAGAGGGGTGTGGCTAGCAGAATTTGTTCACCGTGGTAACTCCCAACAAGTGTACGGCGTGGTTGGGATAAGAGCTTGTGTTTTTCAGCGTAGTCTTTCATAAAATCCCCGATCTGTTCTCGGCTGACAGACTCATTTTTGAAAATAGGCTGCATTTCACTGAAATGTTCTTTTAGATGGTCAGGTACATAAATATCACACTGTACCAACCCGAACAAAGTTTTGTTTTGCACCGCGTCTAAGACAGTTTGATCTGTGATGGTAGAAGGATGCCGGAAGGGTTTAAGTGTCGGAAAACGACCTTGTAGAAAAGTCTGAATGTGGGTGTTTTGTTTTTTGTCTGCGTGCCATTCACACTCCCATTTTTCGACGACAATCACACCCACATCCTCACGCAAGTATTTGGTAATGTTGCTTGTATGTTCTCTGAGTTCAACTAGTGTTTTTCCGGTGACAGGGTTAGTCGTTTTACCGGCGGTCACAGAACAGTCATGCCCGTGGAACAAACATCCGTGAAACTGATAGCAAATTTGATTTGCGGCATCCCAACCATCAACCCTAATCTTTTTTCGACCAAGGGCCTTCTCTTTCGCGTTAAACTTATGTTGGAGATGGATCTGTTTTGAGGCCATGACCCACTCCAACCATTCCCGAGCTAGCTGACCGTAGGGATCTGTTTTTTCCGCTTTAAAAGCGTTTTCTTTTCTACGAATGACAGGGTGCTCTGTGGGCATGTCTTGCATGAGTGCAGCTAAATACAGCGCATTTGCATCAAATCCCTGAACAGACTGTACCGGCTTGTCTTGATTACCACGAATGTGTGTTTTGTCTTTTTCGTGGTATCTGTGAAAGACAATAGACGGACCCCCGACAATGTTCTTTCGCAAAAGTGCGTGAACGTCTTTTTGTTTTTCGTTAAAAAGTGAAAAGTAGGTATCTGAAGACAACGTGTCAAACAGATACTTCAGTGTCACACCGGGGACAGAAATACCGTCTTTCAGCAAATCAACTCGCAGACTAGCGTACATACTAATCTGATGCTGCAAAGCAACCAGAAACGGCCCTGTATCTAGGTTGTTGTACCACACCAAAAAATCCTTCAAAGTCGTCATTTTGTTTTCAGTCCACACACGCTGACAAAAAGCGTACTCTGTATCAGAAATATTTGAGTTTTTGAGCTTACTAAAAAAAGCTGCATGGGGTGGGAGTTCTCTTTCGTCTAGTGTACTTAGACTAGTGACGTATTCATAACAGAAAAAACCCTTTTGCTCTTCGACACTGAACGCCTTGAGGTACTTGGAATAACTAAAACCTGGCGCAAGAAAATTGTTGATGTCGAGAAACCGAAGTTTGTCTGTACAAAGACACATATACTGATTGTTTCGTTTAACAACAAACTTGAAAGGGGGTCTTTTAGGGGCCTTCTTTTTTCCCTCTGTTTTGACTTCTTTGTCTTCTTCTTCTTCTTCTTCCTCTTTCTCTTCTTCTTCTTCTTCTTCACCCACGGTATCAAAACCATCTGGTTCAAAAACAGGGTCTGTTTGACTGTCATCTTTTGGAAGATCGTTATGGGCTGTTTTGTCTTTGACAAACTTTTCAATGAGAAAAGGTTTGATCACATTCAGATCGTAGCGGGAAGAATTGAAACCTACGACAGGCAGTTCTTGTAAATACTCATATAATTTCTGTCTGAGTCTTTCTACGGGGATGTTGAGGCTATCTGTCTCTTGTTGTTGTGTCTCTTCGATCTCAGTCAACTGATCAAACACATCTTTAAATTCTTCACAAAGAAGAGCGCAGGAGGTCTCGGAGATACGTTCTAGGTAGTTAACCATGTTATCCACTAGTTCTTGAGGGTCACCTTTACTCACAAAACAGGTTGGTTCTGTGAAATGGGGAACATTACTGCATACAGAAACAGAAAGAGGAATATGTTTTGCTGTATACTGTGTACAGTTAGACTCAGCCGATTTTGTCTGTGGCAAGTTATCTGTGTCAAAAAACACCTCAAAATCAAACGTCGCTCTGTAGGGAAAAACAAAATCTGTGGCTACCTGAACACCGTGGTTTTGTAGCTGTTGAAAAATGTTTTGAGGTGGTGAGTAAACCCCGCCTTTCAAGGTTTCTTTTGAGCCCTCACCCTGACAAGTCTGTTCATGTCGATTCATTTGAGACAAAGACGACCAGAGTTTCCCGCATTTGGAACAAGCCAACGCATGACCGAGTTTATCAATATCTAAAATGTACATGAAATGGTCTTTGTAACGCAAGAGACGCATAACACCAGAATGTTTGTAAGCGCTACGACGCAGAGGAACGAGACAGACAGGTGTTTGGTTCTCATCAAACTCAAACACATCTATGTTCACCTTAAACTCAGATTCAATCGACTCAAGTTGAAACAAAGTGACCCCCGAAAAGTGGACAAGGGGAGAATGTCCGGCCCACTGTTTGAACAAGGTTTTTGTAGGTTTTTGCAAAGAATGACGCGAGGCTCCTTTGTGCAAAGCAAGACAGCGAAAGAGACACAGACCATCAGTATAAGGAAAATGCTGATTCTGATCTTTTTGGAGTTTGTGCAAGAACGGTGTGTTTGTGATGTAGTCAGGTAGACTACCACAGGCACATCCGATAGGAAAGTCAGTCAAAGGCGTGACATAGAAACTGGAAGACATGATGGTATGAACAGCATACCGAGAGTTTGGGCGTTCGAGTCTAACTTGTTCTAAAATGTCATGGTCACTGATTTCACCAAGAAAAGAAAGAAAGTCCTGTTTTGAGTTGATCAGGCGCGGTCGTTGTAAGACAGAGTGGTTATTGACTGAGGCATGAAAGAAAGACAAGTCACCCGACTCTTTGTTTTTGAGAAGAAAAGAGTGAGAAAAATTGATTTTGAAGCGTTTGTTTTGTTCATGGAACAGATCAAGAAGCGACTCGTCCCAATCAGGGAAATCAGAACAAGGGTTCCAGAGAATGGTATAGGTTGACTGGAGTTTACCAGGCCGCTTATGAGATTTAACAGAATTCCAATGCTTTTCGTACATTTGTCTTTCTTCAAAAGGTAACTTTTTGATTTTTTCTTTTTCTAGACTTCGTTTGTTTAATCCCTTTTTTGGGGGAGGGGCATCCTGTGAAGGCGAGCTTTTTCTTTTCTGTCCGCCTGTCGGCACTGGTGGTGGAGGTGTCCGACTCGCGGCATCTTGACAGTTTTTGTTTGAGTTTTCATGACGAGCAAGGCCGTGTTTTCTGCTAAACGACTTGCCGCACATAGCACAGAGAAAAGGTCTGGCTTTGTTATGGGCTTCGTTAACATGAACGTTAAGGTTGTAGTTTTGTGTAAAAACCTGTTCACAGTGCGGGCATTGGTTACGCTGCAATAAAAAAAAAACTATGTCTGAGCTACAAAAAAACAATATAAAAAAAACATCTTACATAAAAACATTTATTTTTCTAAAAAGCTATGTCTGAGAAAAAAAGTAACACGCTACCTTTATTTTTTTATCTTTACAAGATATAAAAACAAAATCAACTTACCAAATCTGTTGAGGCCGGTTGTGGCGTTGTGTTAGCGTCACTGCTGCTGCTGCTGTTGGTCGCCATAGTTGTTTTTGTTCACCACCACCCACTTGTAAAGTCGAAGAGACACTCAAGAGTTAGCCCCAGAAGAAGCTTATTTATACCCCTCTTTGCCCGCATCACCGCCGTATTCTAACTACGCGTTTCTATTTTTAGGTGCTGACCAACCAACAAGTTCTAACATGTTTAGGTCTTGCGTCTCTGTGGTGCAATAACTCAGGCGTAAGCACCCAATGACCCCCTCTGGAGGTTTACCGGAGAGGGGGCTCCGCGAAGCGCAGGGATACCGTTTAATTGCCTTACTCTGACACCCCCCTGACAGGGCACCAAACTACATAGCTATTAAAGAGAGGGCTCCGCGAAGCGCAGAGAAAGTGTGTGTGTGTGAATGAGTGTGTGGTGTGTGTGTGTGTGTGTGTGACAGTGTATGTGTGTGTGTGAGTGTGTGTGTGTGTGTGTGTGTGTGTGTGACAGTGTATGTGTGTGTGTGTGTGTGTGAGTGTGTGTGTGTGTGTGTGTGTGTATGAGTGTGTGTGTGTGTGTGTGTGTGTGTGTGTGTGACGGTGTGTGTGTCACCACCTTATTGTCGCGCTATGTTAACGCTCACTGTCAGATTAAACTGGTCAGTTTATGACACTCACTGTCGTCATCTACATACTCGGTCTATAAACCCAGTACTCTCACTGTAGCTCAGTATATAGATCCCTCAATGCTGAGCGTTAACCTTCACAGCGAATATACATTAATTGAACCAATCAGAACGGAGAGATCTGACTAACTACTGCGCGACCACGTTCGACTCAAACAAAAGCATTTGCATGTGGCCTACATTTTTTTCTCTAGCATTTCTACAATATTTTAGCATGTTGTATTGCGTTTGAAGCCTAGAAAAAGAAGGGAGTTATGGTGCATTTTTGAAACAAGCGAGTGAAAGTGATAACCACAGGATTTTGTGCTTTTTACTTTCGTGACTCGAACGCTTCGAAACGTGCATCATAACTCCCTTATTTTATCATATTTGTGGCTGAAAACTTAGTATAACGTGAGAAAATACTGTGAAGATACTAAAACAACAACAGCATTACATGCACATAGGCCTCTTTTAGTTTTAGGTCGAGACTGGTCGCTCTGTAATTAGTCAGAGCGGAAGTTAGCCACAGTGAGAGCTTTGAATGTACTTTCGATTCAATGACAATTGTCCGCATGATCAAGTAACCACTACTGCGGCCAGTTAGTTTGTATTCAGTTACGAACACGGAACTGGTTCTACTACTTTTAATTTTTTTTTTTTGCTTTCCTAGACTGAGGCAAACCTACTGACAACAAAAGGGACTTTACTCTGGTAAATGGGATGTTAGTTGGTTGTCCCATAAATAAATTCTGCGTTACTACGGAAAAATGGCGAGCAGTGGTCTATATATTGTGCCCGTCAGTGTTTGGTATAAGGTAATACAGTAACACACACACTGAGCAGAGCAAGGCGGTATAACACAAACTCTCAGCAGAACCAGGCGCCATAACACACACATGCACTCTGCAGGCTGCAGAGTATATAATTATAAGGCGGTATGACACACACACTCTGTAGAAAGACTGAGAGGCGGTCTAACACAAACACTCAACAGAACCAGGCAGTATGACACACACACTCAACAGAGAGACTGAGGCGGTATATAACACAAACACTCAACAGAACAAGGCGGTATGACACAAACACTCAACAGAACAAGGCGGTATGACACACACACTCAACAAAATGAGGCGGTAGGACACACACACTCAACAAAACAAGGCGGTATAGGACACACACACTTTGTAGAGAGACTGAGGCGGCATAACACAAACATTTAACAGAACAAAGGGGTATGACACACACATTCAACAGAACAAGGCGGTATGACACATACAATCTGTAGGGAGACTGAGGCGCGGTCTAACACAAACACTAAACAGAACAAGGCGGTATGACACAAACACTCAACAGAACAAGGCGGTATGACTGTGACAAACACACTCGACAGAACAAGGCGGTCGGTATACACACACACTCAACAGAACAAGGCGGTATGACACACATACTCAACAAAACAAGGCGGTATGACACAAACACTCAACAGAACAAGGCGGTATGACACACACACACACACACTCAACAGAACAAGGCGGTATGACAAACCACACTCAACAGAGAGACTGAGGTGGTCTAACACAAACACTCAACAGAACAAGGCGGTACAGTATATGACACACACACTCTACAGAGAGACTGAGGAGGTATAACACACACACTCAACAGAACAAGGCGATAATTTATATGACACACACATTCAACAGAGAGACTGAGGCGGTCTAACACAAACACTCAACAGAACAAGGCGATATATGACACACACATTCAACAGAGAGACTGAGGCGGTCTAACACAAACACTCAACAGAACAAGGCATATCTCATATTTTCAATAACATGAAAGTATGAGAACAAACACTCAACAGAACATGGCGGAATGACACAACACTCAACAGAGAGACTAAGGCGGTCTGACCCGGCATACACACTCAACAGCTGAACAAGGCAGTATGACACACACTCTGCAGAGAGACTGTGGCGGTCTAACACAAACACTCAACAGAAAAAGGCGATATGACACACACACTCAACAGAACATGGCGGTATGACACACACACTCAACAGAACAAGGCGGTATGACACACACACTCAATAGAACAAGGCGGTATGACACACACAATCTCTAGAGAGACTGAGGCGGTATAACACAAACTCTAAACAGAACAAGGCAGTATAGCACAAACACTCAACAGAACATTAAGGCAGTATGACACACACACTCAACAAAACAAGGCGGTATGACACACATACTCAACAAAACAAGGCGGTATGACACACACACTGAACAAAACAAGGCGGTATGACACACATACTCAACAGAACATGGCGGTATGACACACACACTCAACAGAACAAGTCAGTATGACACACACTCAACAGAGAGACGGAGGCGGTCTAACACAAACACTCAAGTTAGAACGAGTAATTACAATTAACAATTGTGGAGATTTCTTTGCTGATGTCTTTTAATTTTTAATTTTGTAAAACAAATTGTTTTACCATAGTTGCATTCAGTCTGCTACAAGTATGAGCACAACCCTTTATTTATTTATTTATTTTTTCTTATTATTTTGTTCAAGGCGGAAGGTATTGAAGGTATTTTTCTTTTCTTAATCAAATTCTCATATTTTCAATAACATGATAGATAAATAAACGAATATAATATTCATCATAATACTTAATAAAAAAAAAATTAAATTAAAAAAAATCCTACCATTAATTTACTCTTTTAGAGAGACTGAGGCGGTCTAACACAAATATTCAACAGAACAAGGCAGTAGAAAACAAACACTCAACAGAACAAGGCGGTATGACACACACTCTGTAGAAAGACTTGGGATACAATCTTTTTTTATTTTTTTTTCTCACTCAATCATGTAGGGTTAGGGTTAGGGTTAGGGTTAGGGTTAGGGTTAGGTTTAACTTTTTTTCGTTTTTATTGTCCTTTTTTTTTTCTTTTTTAAATGCGAGGAGCATCCTTCTTCATAGTTTGTTTTCTTTTCTTAATAAAATTCTGATATTTTTAAGTACATGATAAATAAACAAATATCATTACAATCACTAGTAAAATGTCAAAAATCATACCATAAATGGACTTTTAAGGTTTAACTCCCATTACAGACCTATGAAGAAGGATGCTTCCCTCTTTTACGAAAGAAAAAAACCCAAGTAAAACTTAACATAACCCTAATTCTAACCCTAACCCTAACCCTGCATGCAACTGAGAAAAAAAATAAAATTCTATCCTGAGTCTTTCTACAGAGTGTGTGTGTCATACAGCCTTGTTCTGTTGAGTGTTTGTGTTAGACCGCCTCAGTCTCTCTAAGAGAGTAAAATGATGGTATGATTTTTTTGAATTTTTAATTTTTATTTAAATGTTATATGATTAATATTATATTCGTTTATCTATCATGTTATTGAAAATTTTAGAATTTGATTATGAAAAGAAAAATACCTAATGTTTGTGTTCTACCGCCTTGTTTTGTTGAGTGTTTTTGTTAAATTGCCTCAGTCTGTAAGAAAGTAAATTAATTTAAGTACTGAATTTTTTTTCTTTATTTAAATGTTATGATTTATATGATATCGGTTTATCTATCATGTTATTGAAAATAGGAGAATTTGATTAAGAAAAGAAAAATACCTATGAAGAAGGAGAAAGAGTAAACAATAAGGGTTGTACTCATACTTGTAGCAGACTGAATGCAACTGAGATAGACAAACAAAATTAACAAAATTAAAAATTAAACAAAATCAGCAAAAAATTCCCACGATTGCAACTTGTTATTACTCGTTCAGTTGAGTGTTTGTGTTAGACCGCCTCAGCCTCTCAGTTGAGTGTGTGTGTCATACAGTCTTGTTCTGTTGAATGATTGTGTTAGACCGCCTCAGTCTCTCTTCAAAGTGTGTATGTCCTACCGCCTTGTCTCTCTGTTGAGTTTGTTTGTCAAACCGCCTTGTTCTGTTGAGTTTGTTTGTCAAACGGCCTTGTACATGTTCTGTTGAGTGTTTGTGTTAGACCGCCTCAGTCTCTATGTAGAGTGTGTCACAGTCATACCACCTTGTTCTGTTGAGTGTGTGTGTCATTCCGCCTTGTTCTGTACAGTGTTTGTGTTAGACCGCCTCAGTCTCTCTGTTGAGTGTGTGTGTCATACAACCTTGTTCTGTTGAGTGTTTTTATGTTAGACTGCCTTGTTCTGTTGAGAGTGTGTGTGTCATACTGCCTTGTTCTGTTGAATGTTAATGCTATACTGCCTCAGTTAATCTACAGATTGTGTATGTCATACCGCCTTGTTCAATTGAATGTTTGTGTTATACCGCCTCAGTCTCTCTACAGATTGTGTGTGTCATACCGCCTTGTTCTGTTGAATGTTAATGCTATACTGCCTCAGTTAATCTACAGATTGTGTATGTCATACCGCCTTGTTCAATTGAATGTTTGTGTTATACCGCCTCAGTCTCTCTACAGATTATGTGTGTCATACCACCTTGTTCTGTTGAGTGTTTGTGTTATACCACCTTGTTCTGTTGAATGTTTATGTTATACCGCCTCAGTCTCTCTACAGATTGTGTGTGTCATACCGCCTTGTTCAATTGAATGTTTATGTTATACCACCTCAGTCTCTCTACAGATTGTGTGTGTCATACCGCCTTGTTCTGTTGAGTCGGTTTGTGTTATACTGCTTTGTTCTGTTGAATGTTTATGTTATACCGCCTCAGTCTTGCTACAGATTGTGTGTGTCATACAGCCTTGTTCTGTTGAGTGTTTGTGTTATACCGCCTTGTTCTGTTGAGTGTTTGTGTTATACCGCCTTGTTCTGTTGAGTGTTTATGTTATACCGCCTTGTTCTGTTGAGTGCCGGTTTGTGCTATACCACCTTGTTCTGTTGAATGTTTATGTTATACCGCCTCAGTCTCTCTGCAGATTGTGTGTGTCATACCGCCTTGTTCTGTTGAGTGTTTGTGTTATACCACCTTGTTCTGTTGAGTGTTTTTGTTATACCGCCTTATAATTGTTCTGTTAAGTGTTTGTGTCACACCGCCTTGTTCTGTTGTGTGTTTGTGTTATACCGCCTTGTTCTGTTAAATGTTTATTTTATACCGCCTTAGTCTCTCTACATATTGTGTGTGTCATACAGCCTGGTTCTGTTGAATGTGTGTTTTATACCGCCTTATTCTGAAGTCTGCAGGGGAGTGTGTGTGTTATGGCGCCGGGTTCTGCTTAAGTGTGTGTGTGTTACCACCATATTCCAAACACTGACTCATGGCACATATGTAAATATAGACCACTGCTTGCCATTTTGCCGTAGTAACGTAGAATTTATTTATGGGACAACCAACTAACATCCCATTTACCAGACTAAAGTCCTTTTTGTTGTCAGTAGGTTTGCCTCAATTTAGGAAAGCAAAAAAAATTAAATGTAGTAGAACCACCTTGGCGGTTAGTTCCGTGTTCGTAACTGAATACAAACGAACTGGCCGCAGTAGGGATTACTTGATTATGCAGACAATTGTCATTGAATCGAAAGTACATTCAAAGCTCTCACTGTGGCTCACTTCCGCTCTGACTAATTACTGAGCGACCAGTCCCGACCTAAAACTAAAGTAGGCCTATGTGCATGTAATGCTGTTGTTGTTTTAGTATCTTCACAGTATTTTCTCACGTTATACTAAGTTTTCAGCCACAAATATGATAAAATAAGGGAGTTATGATGCACGTTTCGAAGCGTGCGAGTCACGAAAGTAAAAAGCACAAAATCCTGTGGTTATCACTTTCACTCGCTTGTTTCAAAAATGCACCATAACTCCCTTCTTTTTCTAGGCTTCAAACGCAATACAACATGCTAAAATATTGTAGAAATGCTAGAACAAAAAAAAATGTAGGCCACATGCAGGTGCTTTTCGGTTTGAGTCGAACGTGGTCGCGCAGTAGTTAGTCAGATCTCTCCGTTCTGATTGGTTCAATTAATGTATATTCGCTGTGAAGGTTAACGCTCAGCATTGAGGGATCTATATACTGAGCTACAGTGAGAGTACTGGGTTTATAGACCGAGTATGTAGATGACGACAGTGAGTGTCATAAACTGACCAGTTTAATCTGACAGTGAGCGTTAACATAGCGCGACAATAAGGTGGAGTGAGTGTGCGTGTGTGTGTGTGTGAGTGTGTGTGTGTGTGTGAGTGTGTGTGTGTGTGTGTGTGTGTGTGTGTGTATTGGATGGTAGAAAAAAAGACTAACATAACTAGTTAGTTTTGAATATAAAATTTAAAGTAGATGGTTTTTTTTTGTTTTTTTGTTTTTTTGTGTGTTTGTTTTGAGCTAATAAATAAAGATAAGGATAGGATCTTAGTTTAGTATGTGAAAATGGATCCAAGGTGGAAACATCCTTTTACCTGTGTGATTGCCGGTCCCACAGGGAGTGGGAAGACTCATTTTGTCAAACAATATTTGAATCACTTACAAGCTATGATGACACCCCCTCCAGAGGAATTGATTTGGTGTTATGGGGCGTGGCAGTCTGGTTACAATGAGATGAGACATGTGACGTTTGTGGAGGGTTTACCCGACGTGGAACAGTGGACAGGGGTCAAAAGGCGACTGGTCATCATTGATGATTTGATGAGTGAGACAAACGACAAGGTCACACAACTATTCACCAAAGAAAGTCATCATCGGAATCTGAGTGTAATGTATATTGTACAGAACCTGTTCGGAAAAAACAAAGAGCAGAGGACGATCAGTTTGAACAGTCACTACCTGGTGGTGTTTAAAAACCCAAGAGATGCTTCACAGATCACCCATCTGGCCGAGCAGATGTACCCTGGGAAGCTAAAGTATGTCCAAGAGGCATTTAAAGATGCGACTTCTATACCTCACGGTTATTTGCTGTTTGACTTGCGACAAGCGACACCCGATCATCTTCGTCTGAGGACAAAACTTTTCCCACCAGAGCACCCTGTAGTGTACCTTCAAAAATAACCATGTCTGCACGCCTGAAGAGAAATGTACCCATGTTGCGGCTGTTGTGTGGGGCTAAGCCTGCCGTGATTAAGGCCGTATTGAAAGGAGCTTCTCCAGATTTGATCCATGCGTTGTGCGAGTGCTCTCTAAACATCTTAAAAGGCCATGTGCAGCTGACGCCCGCACAGAAGAAACGGTTGTCTCGACACAAACAGAACCTACGGGTCTTAGCCAAAAAAACAACATCTGTCAAACATCGAAAGCAAATCCTACAGAAAGGCGGTTTTCTTCAGGCTCTTTTGAACCCTGTGCTAGGCATTGTGTCTGGCTTGCTCGGGACCCTGGGTCTCTGATGCGATGGACCATACCAAAAAGATGATTTTGATTGAGCCACGTGTGTTGGCTTCTTTGCGGGACTCTGCAGGTGGACCTCCAGTACCTGATGCCACCTCACAAAGTTTGAAGGACATGGATCAAGTGATGCGGGGTATTTTAGACGAGAAGGATGTGGACAAACATGAAAAAGCAGACTCCTACCAACAAGTCTTGTGGCGGTTTCTTAAGCGTGTTGAAGAATATAAAAACAAACCCCTTGGAAGAGTGGAGATGTCACAACCTGCAAAACAACCTTTGACAGAACTAAATGAGGTCGAGAAAGCTCAGGACCTATCTAGGGTAGAAAAACGAGTGTTGGAGAGTGTCCCAAAAACCTTGAAGAAGAAGGCTCAGTTGCTTTTGGATATAACCAAGGACAGTTCTGACATCAAGTGGAATGAACAAGGACAGCTCGTGTACCAGGGACAGACAGTAGCAGGAACCAACATGGCTGATCTGGTGAATGATGCTCTTCGTTACCGTAAAAATGCACCTGATCCTCAAGGGTGGGAAGTGTTTGCAAGAGGTTTAAAAGCGGTTAATATCCCTCGTGAACTCATTGGTCACACAGGGCGATGGGAGTGGATGCACAGCGAGGGGGGTGATAGAGGAAGACCATCCACCAGGACAAAAAGAAGAAGAAGAAGAATTGTGAGTCCTTCCTCAGCATCTCCTTCTGCAGAAAGAGTATCATTTCCTTCTCCATCGCCCAAGAAGAGGACGTGGCTATCTTATTCTTGAGCAGAATGCCAGTGAAAAAGAAAAAAGTCGCTGAGAAGCTGCGACGTCGATATTATGGAAGTCAACTCCCTGGAATTTTGGGTGGAGTGGAGGCTTTGAGAAGAACCACCAGACAAGAACAAAAACAAGTTGAAAAGTGGTTGACATTTCAAGACACCTATACACTACACAAACCTGTGCGGCGAAAGTTTACTCGTCGTCGTATCATCGTGGGTGGCATAGATCATCAGTGGCAAGCAGATTTGATTGATGTTAGAGCGCTGAGAAAAGACAATGACGGGTTTACCTACCTACTCACATGTATTGATGTGCTGAGCAAACACGCGTGGGTGGTGCCTTTGAAGGACAAAACAGGGGCCTCTCTGGTGGCAGCCTTCAAAAGCATTTTTGTCCGAGGTCGTCAACCCCTGAGACTACAAACAGATAAGGGTAGCGAATTTAAAAACAAGGTGTTCCAGGATTTTTTGGACAAAACAAAGGTACACTTTTTTGTGACAGAAAATGATGACATTAAAGCCTCAATGGCGGAGCGCTTCAACCGTACCTTGAAAGACAAACTGTGGAGGTATTTCACCAGAACAAGTTCAGTGAGGTATGTGGAAGTCTTGGCTAAGCTGGTGCGTGGTTACAATCATTCCTACCACCGCAGTATTAAGAAAGCTCCTGCTGACGTAACCATCGCTAATCAGGAGGAAGTGTGGCAACGGTTGTATGGTGGTCCAACTCTCTCCAAACCACCTAAACTGAATATAGGAGACCGTGTGCGAATCAGCAAGACGAGAAGAGTCTTTAAAAAAGGTTATATGCCTTCTTGGACAGAGGAACTCTTTACCATCAGTCAAGTCAAGACAACCACACCCGTGACCTATGTGCTGAAAGATGATCACGGAGAAGAACTGTTGGGGACTTTTTATGAACAGGAACTGCAGAAAGTGGGGGAGAAAGAAATATACCGCATTGAAGCTGTTTTGGAACAACGCCCTGGAAAAGGCAAACAGAAAGAGTATTTAGTCAAATGGCTCGGCTATGCCCCGTCATTCAATTCTTGGATTCCACAGACGGCACTGACCCACTACACGGACTAGCTTCAGTGGTTCTGATGGAGGAAACTCAAAAGATTAATACGCCTCTGGATGAACCAGACAGTGTTGTTAAGCGACCAAGAACATCCAAGCTGTGGCGTGTATTTGGACGTCGTGTCCCTCGGAGCGAGATTGTCTTCCTTTGTCAGATGCTCCTTATTTATGTGGTGATTGGAGTGTCTCTGTTCAATCTGACAACCGGTCGCGGACCGGATAACTTGTGGGTGGCCCTACTGGGAAGTTGTCTCGGCTACGTGCTTCCTAATCCTTCCATTGGTCCACCCTTGGTACAGTAACAACGTCTTCATTCATCATGTTCTACCTGACACTCCCCAGCAACAGCTCCTTGCAGCACTACCCTGACAACAACGCGAGTCACTACTACACAAAACTACCTCAAACAATTGACCTGGGCACCGACTACGAGTGTGGGTTGGCTGAGATTCAGTTTAACAACTCGTATGTAAATGTGCAAAAAGACACGTGTCAGTTTCGAATTTGTGTCCCATTAGGTGTTGTTATTTCTTGTGATACTCTAGTTTTACCAGAGGGGTTGTATGATTCACCTGCTTTTTTTATAGACTCACTAAACCAGCTCTTGGTTGATATAAGTCTTACGCACTATGTAAGGTTTTATTACACCAAAGCAGCAAAAAAAGTACGTGTTAAATTACTCAAAAATATCTCGCTGTGGATGAGCCCCGAGTTGATGAGAATTTTGAAAACAGATGTCACCCAACAAACCATCACAGGCCCTGGTCACTTTGACGGTAAAGCTATGATGGATTTACATCAAGATTTTCACGCAATATACGTGTACTGTGATTTGGTGCGCGAAAGAGTGGTCGGAGACACATTAGTCCCATTGTTGCGGACGGTGCCAATTAAAAAGAAGACTGAAGAAGTCGTTCATCATATATTCGAAAAACCTCATTACTTGCCACTGACTCGTTGTCAGTTCAACACGGTGGAAATGCTTTTAACAACGGACACGGGAAAACCTATCGCATTTGAGCAAGGGAAGACGGTGGTAACGCTTCATTTTCGTCGTAGACGCACCGACCATTTGTAGAAGATGGTTCGTCTAACCCCTTTCCAGGGCAGTGGAAAACTCTATGAAGATTATTACTGCAACCAGGTCGGCCACGGTCTCCCCGTGTTTGTAGGAGGAAGAAACTACAGAGGTCATGGCATTGGCAATCTCTTAGGGGGTATTGGTCGAGCCCTTGTACCTTTTTTGAAAAGTGGTGGAAAAGCTCTGCTGAAAGAGGGGGCTAGGACAGGTATGCAGGTGGCTCAGGATGTGCTGTCTGGGCGTAGTGTTAAGTCGTCACTCCAGCAGAGAGCTACCAATGCAGGGAAGCGCTTGTTTCACCAAGCCGTGGGTCGAGTGACAGGCACAACAGCCGCGCCGCCTGGAGAACCTGCAAGGAAACGTATAAAATCATCCACACCACGCCACCAAGGTCAGACTGGGAGGCAGAAGAAGAAGAGAAGGAGGGCGACGGCAGCCGATATTTTTGGATAAGCATCATGGCGCTTGCCCACCCTCAGTCATGTGAAAGTGTACATACTGGACTGGATTTGTTTTCTGTACCCCCAACACAGACAGCTGTGCAGGAGGGAATGTTTGTAGAATATCATCCTCTGGCTACTCTGGCCCCAGGAGCCCCTATTGAGTTTACCATCAGTGGTGCTACATCCGAGTACCTGGATCTAAGCAACACGTATCTCCATGTGCGAGCTAAAATCACCAAAGCAGACGGAACAAACTTGGATGCTGATTCCCATGTGGCTCCTGTCAACTACTGGTTGCACAGCCTGTTCTCCCAGGTGGATATCAGTCTCAATGATACTTTGGTGACCAATTCAGAGAACACCTACCCCTACCGTGCCTACCTTGAAGCCACCCTCAACTATGGAAGAGAAGCCAAGAAAAGTCACCTCACCAGTGCCATGTATTACCGAGATAGTTCCAACCATCTGGATGAAACAGAAGGGGATGACAACTGGGGTTTGAAGGTACGTCGTGAGCAAACCATGCGGAGCAGAGAGGCAGACATGATGGGGCGACTTCATGCTGACATCATGCACCAGGAACGCTACATGATGAACGGCGTGGACGTAAAGATCAGACTCATTCCCTCCAAAAACATCTTCCACCTGATGTCTCCTGACCCCTTTCAGGGTTTCCGCACTGTCATCACACATGCTTCCCTGTTTGTTCGCAAAGTCAAGTTGAACCCCGCGGTGAGCCTCGCTCACGCCAAAGCGCTGGAAAAAGGTACGGCCAAGTATCCTTTGAAAAGGGTCGTTGTGAAGACTTTCTCCATTCCCACAGGCAACCACAGTGCTGTGCAGGACAACTTGTTTCTGAGTCAGACACCCAACCGCCTGGTGATTGGCTTGGTGGACAGCGCTGCTTTCAACGGTCAAGCCTCACGTAATCCCTACCACTTCAAGACACAAGGATTGTCCTTTCTCAGCCTGTACCTAGACGGAAAACAGATCCCCGGCAAACCCCTGACACCGAACTTTGAACAACACCAGTATGTGCGGTCATTCTTCAGCCTCATGACTTCTACGGGTCTCGCCAACAGAGATGCGGGGTCTTACATGGAACTGCGTGATTTTGAGTTGGGGTATGCTATCTACAGCTTTGACCTGAGTCCCAGTCTTCTGGATGGAGATCAGTTTGAACTGGTGAAAAGCGGTGCCCTGCGTCTGGAACTAAAGTTCAACGAAGCCCTTCCAGTGCCTGTGATGGTGATTGTGTATGGTGAAATGGACAGTATGATCGAGATTGATCGCTCTCGCCAGGTCCTGACTGATTTTGCACTATGAACAGCAAAGACATTAGCCGAGTGTTGGGGAGAGACATTCATACCCGACGTGTGTTTCGAGGTGTGTTTCCTAGAGACAGACTCCCACGACAGGTGAACACGCGACGTCCAAGTGCTTTTGTCATTAATACAGATCGCAGTACATGACCGGGGGAACACTGGGTGTGTGTCTGGTTTGATGGACTTGGACAAGCGGAATATTTCGATAGTTTTGGTTTACCACCCGTGCACCCCGCTATTGAAAACTTTATGCTGAAACACAGTTCAGCCCACGTGTACAACCCACGGCTTTTGCAAGACTTGACGAGTTCAGCCTGTGGCTTGTATGTATTGTACTATGTTTTGATGAAAAGCCGCGGCGCCAGTTTATTTCGAACGCTTCGTGTGTTTTCCCCCAACAGACTTTGGGGTAATGATCGAAGAGTATGGTTTTTGGTCCAACAGCTAAGAAGAAACTGAGGTCGTGTGCTTCGTCTTTTTATTTTAGGTCTGTAAACGGTTTTATTCCTTTTATTGGGTGTGTCTTGTGTGTGTGTATGTGTCTATATAAGAAGAAGGGGCGGAATCATCACCACCACTTTCATCTCGTACCCACCAAAGTAGAGAGAGGGTTAGAAGAGTGCCAGTAAGAAAAGAGAGGTACACAAAACAAAAAAAAGTCATGATGGAGACGGCCAGTCCCTCTTTAGAGCAGATGTTGGAAGAATTGGAGGCTGGTATTCTCAAAGTTAAAGATCACCTGCGAAACAGTTTGTTCTTGATGTTTGTTAGTGAGTTAAAACGAGATGTTTGTAAACGCCTTGAAGAAAAAAAGAGAGAAGAAAAAGACTATTCAACACGGTGGACTGTTGACGCCATTAGAACCGTCGCAGATAAAATCTGGGAACACCTAAATCGAGACAAAATTCTTAGTCGTTGGAATGTAGCATTACCCAAGACACATCCAGACGGGGTCTCCTGGTGGTGTTTGCGGGTTGTTGTGTGGAAGTGGACAGAAACGACAGCGTTTCGAAAAAGGGTTATCACTCATGTGACTGAACAACTGCTCTGTGAGTGATGCAACAGAGTGAAAAACGGCATAGCATCCCACGTGACCTTAGGCTAACCCAGTGTGGACCCGTTGAAACCAGAATAATCAAGATGTACATGAGCCGCGAGTGTGTATATAAGACAGGACGGATGTAAAAAGACCACTACAGAGGATTTTTGCGGAGTCGACCATGCCTTCAGGGACCATGAAGCAGCCACCACAGCCGGCTACACGCTACCCGCTAGGTGGAAGCCTTTTTGCCTCAGTAAAAACGTGGAGAGGGGCTGTAAAAATCCATATTCGCCACTATGCTGTTCCCACCCGCACCAAAGGTGGGCGTGTTGTCCCCACCCAAAGAGGAGTCACCCTGGACTTGAAAAAGTTTCAGAAACTGCTTAGAGTGCAGAAAAAACTCAAAGAAGACTTCCACCAACAGGTATCTTCTCTGTCACCCACAGAGGAGAAGCAGGAGAAAAAACATCCGAAAAATCACACAGAGTGTCCGCCGTCAGACTACTACTGTTCAACACCATCAACCACAGCCACGGCTTCGACACAAAGCGAGGAATACCCTCAGCAGCTGCAGCGACCCCTGTATTCCACATGTCCGGCTTACTGTCCTGCCACAACCGTAAATCCTCTTCCTGTGACACCAAGAAGTGGTTATGAAGTTGACAACTAATCCGGGGACCACCTCGTTCCTTTAAATTGACAATCATGATTTGGATTTTTTTTGGTTTAATGTATGTGTATGCAAAATGTTAATTTTTTTTATTTTTAATATTCAAAAGACTGATGTCACTTTTATAATAAAATGATCATATTGGAAAAGTTAATAACTATGTGTCTGTATAACTCTTGAATGCTAACGTGAGTAGTTTATGTATTGTTTTGTTACTCTTTACGTCTGACTTTTACCTTCTTGTTTGGAAGTACTTGTGTAAAACGTGCGCGCATGTGTGTGTGTGTGTGTGTGTGTGTGTGTGTGTGTGTGTGTGTGTGTGTGTGTGTGTGTGTGTGAGTGTGTGCGTGTGTGTGTGTGTGTGTGTGTGTGTGTGTGTGTGTGTGTTTGCACTTACATTTAATTTCCACCACACATATACCATATACATAGTCTATCAACAACAAAATTAAAAAAATTAAACACTGCAACAACGAAGAAAAATAAATATCAAAAACAAAATAATACCTATCTTATCTGGTGTACCTATCAAAACCTTGTACGTAGAACAACCGTTTCTATTTTTAGTGCTGACCAATCAACAAGTTCTAACATGTTTAGGTCTTGCATCTCTGTGGTGCAATACTCAGACGTGATCAGTCTCTAACCTAACATTAGGTATGACTGACTGTAGAACAACTCGTGTTCGGTGTAAATTGTACCTCCGATGTTTATAACACCCACATAAAAACCAACAATCTGAGTCTACTTGTTAAAACTTTTTTGATATGTGTACATCAGCTCCCAGCCCTCTCATCAGTCGAGCTAACTTCCACACCCACCCCACACCATTTGTCTGGCACTAATCTAAGCATTAAACCCTAATCAACCCTCGGGGTAGGCAAACCACCTCCTATTAAACTTCTCTAACTGCTGCCCACCTCTGGTGGTTTTATCGGCGAGGGGGCTCCGCAAAGAGTAGGGGTACCATTTTTTATTGTTTTATCCTGACACCTCCCCTGTCAGGGCACTAAACTACATAGCTATTAAAGAGAGAGGGCTCCGCGAAGCGCGGAGAAAATGGGGGGAATTACTGCTTTTTATTGGTGCTTACCCCAGCTGGAGTGGTCATTAGTACCGAGCAACAGGTACAGGCACATGAAATCACATGACAAAATATAAAACGCAATAAACCGTTTATCCGCAATATCTCCTTATCACTACTTAAACACAGGCACCTTAACCTATCACTTTATGATGGGCCCTACCCTTGCGCATTGCGCATTGCGCAAGGCCTGAGACGTGCGCTTCCTTACTACTGCCCTTGACATTGGAAGTGGGAACTTCGAAAGCAAAGTTGCCAGCTACTCGGTATGCACGAGCTAAATTGAACGCCGAAGTAGTGGCTTCGAGAGTTCTGAGGTCAAGGTCGAGAAAATTGGGTGAATCCCAATTAGTGCGCATGCGTTTGTAAACGGTAGGCTTGGTGACCAGAAGAAACGAATCTCATCGCGAGTTCGTAAATGGGCAAACGTTGATCGCGCTGTAGCTTTTACTATAATTGTTGTTTTTAACTGGTTGAACGAAAGCTGTGATAATTGTCCTTAAATAGAATGACTGTCTATAATAATGATTTCGTTGACCAGAATGTTGGGGACAATAAAAAAAGGTTGTTTATGTGGGAGCGAAGTCGGTTAACTTATAACTCTTTTTGTAGTGTTTTTTTAATGATTGTGTATCGGTAAAACTGCTGGACAAAAATAGTTTGGTCAGAGCGAATGTTTGTGTTACTGGTAAATTTAAAAAGGCAGAACTCCATTTTTTGGGAATCAAGATATAAGGTGTAGTGAAAAGAAGATAAGTTCAGCGAATTTCATATTATTTGAGAAAATATGTGTCCGAATTTTTAAAACAGAAAAATTGTTGTACTTAGGTGTTTGTAAATTACGTTTGTCCTCGTTAATTGTGAAGAGGATGTATGTTTATATAAAGTTCAAAGTCAAGATTGGATTTTTGTAGCCTACGTGCGTGTGTGCATGTGTATTAGACATAATACATAGACATAGAACACTTTATTATCTCAATTACGATAAACTCGGGTGTGGTGAATCACAATAAACAGCATAAAACGTAAGAACATGAATAAAATATCAAGGCGCAAATATAGTCAGCTCATCATAGTGTGGGGAGTGGGTACACACACACACACACACACACACACACACACACACACACACCGTCGAACACGCACACACCGTCGAACACACACACACCGTCGAACACACACATAACATCGAAAACACACACACACACACACACACACACACACACACAAACACACACACAAACACACACACACAAACACACACACACAAACACACACACACACACAAACACACACACACACACACACACACACACACACGGCAAGCGCGAACACGCAAACAAACGTATGAAGGAACAGACGCACAATTATACCCGCACGCACGCACACACAGGCAGACAGGCACTCGCACAAATACATACACACACACACACACACACACACACACACACACACACGCACACACACACACAGAGATAAAGCAATGACAAAAAAAATAGCAGAAACTTACACTTCAACACTCGAACACACACACACACACACACACGCACACGCACACAAACACACGCACGCACGCACACAAACACACACACACACACACACTCACACATGCACACAACGACGCCCATTTTCATAGAAACACAGTAACCCCCTCGTATAAGCGGGAATGAAAGAGTGGTGGCCAATGACCCAGAACAAACAAAAGTCAAAGCTGGCAACTCAGGTTTGTATTCAGGGAAATTTGCACGAAATGCATGCAGAAGATACGACTTTTCCCTCTATTTTCTCTCTTTGGGAGCGTCAGCTCGGTTTGACATGAAAAACTGAAGAAAAGCCCTGCCTTTTTGCACTGAGAAACTGTGGAAGTAGCGTGTTTACTACTGGGTCTGGCTGTAGTACATTTACCCTCATTTACTTCCTCGTTAGCTTCCAAAGTAAACTCTTTTTTCGTCCCATGCATGCGAAAGTGAGGATGTACTTCCGATGTCACTCAAAACTTTAGAAGTAGTCGCAAAATACCCTGAGTTACTTCCTCGCTTTGCTTCGAGGTAAACCCTTTTTCCGGCCCATGCATACGAAAGTGAGGCAAGTACTTCCGATGTCACTCAAAACTTCGGGAGTTGTCGCGAACTTCCCCCATAAGCATACCGGCCCTGGGTTTCGCTGTAGTACAATTACCCTCACTTACTTCCACGCTTGCTTCAAAAGTAAGCACTTTTTCCGTCCCATGCATGCGAAATTGAGGATGTACTTCTGATGTCGCCCAAAACGTAGGAAGTTGTCGCAAACTACCATCAATTACTTCCTCGCTTTGCTTCGAAGTAAGCCTTTCTTCCGGCCCATGCATACGAAAGTGAGGCAAGTTCTTCCGATGTCACTCAAAACTTCGGGAGTTTTCGCGAACTTCCCCAATAAGCATACGGGCACTGGTTGTCTGCAACAAACCGATCTGAAATCAGTGGTGCTGTGTTTCTCGACTTTAAAAAAGCGTTTGATCTTGTTGATCATTCATCTTTCTTTCTTTCTTTCTTTATTTGGTGTTTAACGTCGTTTTCAACCACGAAGGTTATATCGCGACGAGGGAAAGGGGGGAGATGGGATAGGGGAAAAGGGGGGGGGGGAGAGATGGGATAGAGCCACTTGTTAAGTGTTTCTTGTTCACAAAAGCACTAATAAAAAAATTGCTCCAGGGGCTTGCAACGTAGTACAATATATGACCTTACTGGGAGAATGCAAGTTTCCAGTACAAAGGACTAAACATTTCTTACATACTGCTTGACTAAAATCTTTACAAACATTGACTATATTCTATACAAGAACCACTTAACAAGGGTAAAAGGAGAAACAGAATCCGTTAGTCGCCTCATACGACATGCGGGGTGCAGAGAAATAAGGATGTGGAAAAGAAGACTTTTGGTAAGTGAAATAAAGGTGATGGATCCAGTCAGGTAGAAATAAGACAACAAGAAAAGAATTGGAAAACTGCAGGGAATAGTAGGGAGAGTTTTCTTGGAAGGAAATATAGGTGAAAGGACTGGTAAGGCAGAAATAAGACAAAAGAAGAGAAGAAACAGAACCGTTAGTCGCCTCTTACGACATGCTGGGTAGCATCGGGTAAATTCTTTCTAGTCCCAACCAATATGGGACTCCCCCTAACCCGCGGGGGGTGCCACCAATTGTACGCTTGTCTAATCAGCGTAGATACCCATCTGGCCAGGGTGACCCTAGACAGGTCCCTGCTCCGGGCTGTATTGATCGAGATCTTCTTCTCTTCTTCTTCTTGGCGTTCGCAGAGGTTACACAATCAGTCCAGCACTGGTGATAAATGTTGTCGTTTTCTCCAACTCCTGTCGACTGCCGTATAGTTTGGTCTGCAAGGGAGTTGGTGACGGCCACACTTCTTTTCGTTCCTCATCTAGTAAGGGACATCGCTGTAAGATGTGTTCCGCTGTTTGGTCCTCTTGACCGCAGGCACAGGTTGGTGATGGCGCCAGCTTGAACTTTCGGTTCATGTGAGCATTGAGCCTGTTGTGGCCAGTACGCAGCCTGATGAGGTTGACTTGCTGCTCTCTGGACAATGTGTGGTAGTCATCTCTGTTTGTCCTTGGCCTCATCAATGCCTTGATGATTGTCTTCTGCTCACTAAAGCTGACACTGTTTTCAGGTTGGTCTTCCACGGCTCCTTCTTTTGCCAGCTCATCTGCCCTTTCATTTCCTGGTATCCCACAGTGTGCTGGTATCCACTGGAGGACAACTCTTCTGGTTTGTCTGACCATCTGTAATGCTTTGGCCAGCTGTGGGAGTTTGTCGTTCTCTAGGGCCTGAAGGACTGAAAGGGCGTCCGAGAGGAAGACAACTTGGTAGCAAGGGTCTGCGGAGTCCTGAACGAAGGAGGCGGCCTGCATGAGAGCTTCTGCTTCTGCTTTATAGTTTGTGCAGTGTTTGCCAGTGGCAACGCTGGATGTAGCTGTATGTCCCCCAGGGAACTGGATGAGAATGCCTGCACCTCCATTGAGCACGGCGTTAGTTGCTGATCCATCGGTGTATACATGGATCCACGCCTCTTTTGGGTACTGTTCGTCGATCAGGGCTAAGGTGAGTGCCTGTCGAGCTGTGTCATTCTGATCTTCTCCTGAGGTAACATATGGAACACTGGTGCAGATCTGGATGCCTGGTTTCTCTGTTGCCTTGGGGGTTTCCTCTTCTTCTTGAGTCAGAGGTAGAGTGTTCTGTGGAAGGACTTCCCTGTACTGTCGAGAAAGTCTCTTGCTCTCGTGTACAAAACTGCTCCGTTTAAGCCGGTTCTTGGTGAGGTTGCTCAGTCTGTGCTTCATGGGGTGGTCGGGTAGGCACTTGAGCTTCTCGGCCTGTACCATAGTCTTGGCTTCTCTTCTCTGACAGAGGTGTTGGATGGTGGTAAGCTTCTCCATTTCCTTGATGGGCGTGGATTTCATTGCACCGGTGATGAGTCGGAGGGCCTGGTTTTGCACACGGTCAAGGGTCTGCAGGTTTGTCTTGGCTGAGGTTGACCACGCTGTGGAGCCGTACTCGAGGTGGGGTCTGATTGTTCCCTGGTATACTGTCTTCAGTATCTTCTCGTTCGCTCCCCAGGTGGTACCTGCCAGCTTCCTGAGTATGGCTAGCTTGCGCCGGGCCTTCGTCTCTGCCTGTGCAATGTGTGGTTTCCAGGTCTGCCGTCTATCAAAGGTGACACCAAGGTACGTTGCTTCTTCATCCTCTCTCAGAGGAGTTCCACCAAGCCTAATGGTTCCGGCTTTCTGCTTTGGCGACAGTGTGAATAGGGTGGTGGAGGATTTCTCCTTGTTGATGGAGACGCACCAATCTTCTGCCCATGCGTTCAGCCTATCTGCCGCTTGCTGCATTCTGTAGGTGGCAGTACTTGCGTGCTCCTCCTTGCACCAGATCACAAGGTCGTCTGCGTAGAGAGCAGCTTTGATCCCCTTGGGCATCTCAGACACCAGATCGTCGATGAAGAGAAGGAAGAGTGTGGGGGAGAGGACTCCGCCCTGAGGGACGCCATGACGAAGGAGGAACTTCTTGCTTTTGGTCTGGTCGACGTTAACTCTTGCCCTGCGGTTATAGAGGTAAGAGCGAATCCACTGGTACATGTTGCTGGACACGCCTTTCCTCAGCAGTTTTACAAGGAGTCCATCTTTCCAGACCTTGTCAAAGGCCTTCTGAAGATCTATCCAGGTGACGAAGACCAGCTTCTGTTCCTGAAAGGCATCTTCAACTTCTTGCGCCAGGTAAGTGACCTGATCTTCAGTGCTGCGGAACTGTCGGAATCCAGCTTGTTCAGGGGCGAGGAGGTTCCTGGATTCCAGGTACCACCTGAGGCGCTCGTTCACAATTCTCTCCAGGGTCTTCACAACACAGCTGGTGAGGCTGATTGGGCGATAGCTGGTGGCCTTCTTTGGATCCTTTCCTTTTTTTAAGATGGGGATCATGATCGCTTCTCGCCAGAGTTGTGGTAGCGATCCTTCTTGCCAGCTGCTGTTGAAGACCTCGAGTAGCTTGTTCTCTGCTGCACTACCAAGGTGGGTTAGCATCTCGTTGGTGATGCCGTCTGGGCCAGGGGACTTCTTCGCCTTTGACTTTTTCAGAGCTGAGTGCAGCTCGTGGAGTGTGAGTGGTTGACTCATGGCGTCCACTGTCGACTGTCTGGCAGGTCTCTCTCTTTTCTCTCTTCTTGCTTCTCTCTGTTTCTTGGGGCTAACATGGAGGTTGCTCTCAGCTGCATAGCTTTCAGCAAATTGGTTGGCAGCATGCTTTCCAGTAAGCACCTTCCCGTTCTCTTCTAATGTGATCTTTCCTCTGCTGGTGTTCTCATCATTCAACTGCTTGGTGAGCCTCCAGAGCTTTCTGCCATCCTTCTCAAGGTTCAGAGAGCTTGTTTTCTCTTGCCAGCTTCTCCGTCTTGCCTGTAGCTTCTTTTTGAGAAATTTGGCTTTGGCTTCCTGGAGGCGGATGTTGTTGTTTTGTGACGGGTTGACTTCTGCTTCCCTTCTGGCGTCTGCCAGATCATCATCCAGTTCCTGCAATTCATTGCTCCAGTAGGGCTTATAGTCTCTCCTGGCACCCCTGGGAATGGACTCACGCGCTGCTCTGAGGATGCTCATGTTGAAGTCCTTCGCCACCATGTTGATGTCTCGACCCTCGACTCTGATGTCTTTGGTGAGTTCGCTGGTGCGGTGTCTAAAGAGGAACCAGTTCGCTCTTTTGTAGTTCCACCGTGGGAAGGAAGCTTCAGTGCAGGACTCCATGCCCAGGGTCAAAAAGACTGGCCGATGGTCACTTCCACCTAGCTGTTCTCCGACCTCTCTGCTGGTTAGCTGGTGCATGTCTTCCGTGCAGAAGGCTAGGTCAGGAGTTGATGTAGTGTGCCATCTTCTGGAGTAGAATGTAGGGCAGTCAAAGGGACTGTTCAAAAGGATGAGACCTTTGTCGTCCTGCCAGTTCTCCACCTCTTCTCCTCTCCGATCCAGGTGGTCATATCCCCAACTCTGTGAATGACTGTTGAAGTCACCCACCACGATGAAGTTGGAGGCCTTTGCGGGGATCGTGTCAAGGGCGAGGTGTCTATCATTGGGGCAGTAGAAGTTGACAAGATGGAATTCTGATGTCTTCGTCTGGATTCGAATCACCTGATATTCGGAGTCCTCCATGTGCGTTTCTATCAAACAGGCATTGATGTTGTTCCTGATGAGGGTCAGGATTCCTCCTTTGCTTCGGTCTGTTCTGTCGGACCTAAGGCATTGGTAGCCTCTCACTTTGAAGGACTTTTGGGGTGTCAGGTGCGTCTCCTGAATACAGCAGATGTTGATGTTCTTCTCATGCAGGATATGCTCCAACTCTGTCTTCTTGTTCAGGATACTTTCTGCGTTCCAGTGCATGACCTGAAAAGGTCGCTGCTGACTGGGTTTCTTCCTGGTTGTGGTGGTGCCAGTCACTTTCCTCCCGCGTCCCCTGGCGTGACAAGACGGACGGGAGGGACCTCCAGTAGTTGGGGCTGGGTCCCTTTGAGGCATGGGACCCGACGCTGCTCCACCCTGGGGGGTCCTCAATGGGCGAGCGCCATTTCCATCTGTGCTGGTTGATTGTGTCATCATTTGCGTAAGGTTTGTTAGAATGCGCCGTGCGGCCCGGGTCCTCCGTCTTCAGCATTCGGGGTTTTCTGTCGGGGTTACCTCACCCTTAGCTCATGGCCCGTACGTCCTACCCTGAGAGCACAGGGGGGAGGATTTTCCGGGATCCCACCCGGGGCCAGTTTGGTCCGCGGCCGCAAGCGGCTGATCTCCATATCTGAAGACCGTTCCCCTATCCGCCACCCGGGGACGCGCTGGGTTGGGGGTGGTCGCCCCACTGAATTTCCCACACTGGGTTAAGAAAGATCAGCCTGTCCCAGATTGATCGAGATGAAAACGAGGGTTCCCTGCCAGAACCCCGTATCTCGTTTTGTGAAAACTTTTCAAGAGAGACTTTTACAAGTTTGCAACAGCGCTAAAAATCGAAAAAGCAAGACAGAGCTTTAAAATTAAGGCAAGAGCAAAACCAATTTGTGAAGAACATAACCCAGGAGAAGGAAACGCAGAATTCGAAGCCATCATTTGTTAATCGTGACGTTTTACAACATTTCTGAGATACTTCGTTTTGCCAAGTCACATTTGTGGATGAAATCCCCAGAGTCAACCTGCCGGAACCACGTATCTTCAGATACAATGTTTTGGCACTCTTCTCAAAATGACAAAATCCACAGAATAGTCTTGCCAGAGCCCCCTATCTTCAGATACGACGTTTTAGCACACTCTCTGACATGACAAAATCCACAGAAGTTTCCTGCCAGAACCCCGTATCTGTAGATAAGACGTTTTGGCACTCTTTCCGTCATGTCAAAATCCCCAAAAGTTCCCTGCCAGAACCCCGTATCTTCAGATAAGACGTTTTGGCACTCCTTCCGACCTGGCAAAATGTGCGGAATGGTCAAGCCAAAACCACGTAATCTTATAATAATACCACATTATGCCAGAGCATCGAACCTGGTATAATTTACAGGCAAGTCCAGCCAGAACTTTATTTGATCCAGAGAAACATGCCTTCTTTTTGGTGACTGGAACAGAGAATTGAATAAGAAAGACGTAACCAAGAAAATGACCTCACTCAAAGTTGGGTGCGCGTTCATTTCTCGTTTTAAGGTGAAAGGTCACATTTTGCATGTCGATTTGATCAGTAATAACCCTGCTTACTTTGTGTGTGTGTGTGTGTGTGTGTAGGTGTGTGTGTGGTGTGTGTGTTTGTGGGTGTGAGTGTGTTTGCGAGAGACAGAGAGAGAGACAGAGAGAGAGAGAGAGAAAAAAAAGAGAGAGGGGAAGAGAAATGAGAATCGTAGCAGTCACACAATAGCAAGACAGAGAGAGAGAGAGAGAGAGAGAGAGAGAGAGAGAGAGAGAGAGAGAGAGAGAGAGAGAGAGAGAGAGAGAGAGAGAGAGTGAGAGAGAGACGGAGATAGAGAGAGGCACACTAAGCAAGACAAGAGGGAAGCACAGCCTAGATTTAAAAAATAAAAAAATCTTCACAAGACAGCGTGAGCCTTGAACCAAGTGTCAAAATAACGAAGTTAATGCTTTGTAGTGTCGAGATAACGAAGTTTATGCTTCGTCTGAATCAACAAAGCCATGTCATGCTTGGCATTTTTGCTTCCTAACGAATATTCAACAGTAAGAGCCATATTAAATGTTATTTGTTCACTGTGCCTGCTAAGCAAGCTTGACTGATTTTGTTCGCTTCCGCACTGTGAGATACATTGATCTTTCCTAGCGCCCACTTTCAAGATACATACAAACAACCATTATTATCGCTGATGGGGTCTATGTCGACCAAAAGAGTGGGATTCCCTGTAGGTCGAGTTCCTGTAGGTGGATTCCCTGTATACCTAAGACTTTAAAATTGGCAATCTCGTATACAGGGAATCCCACAGGGTGCAGTTTTTCAATAAAACTTGCAAACCATACTCGAATTTCTAAGAAATATCAAAAAAGATCGAAAAACATCAAATTCTAACGATGTCGCTAAGCATCACGTGACTTTCATTGATATTAGCAAAACGCTACAGGAACTACACCCTGTATACAAGATTGCCAATTTTAAAGTCTTAGAGAATCCACCTACAGGAACTCGACCTACAGTGAATCCCATTCTTTTGGTCGACATAGACCCCAACAGCATTATATCCAGTGACAAGTCTTTTGCGTGCATGCACCCCCCCCACACACACACACACCACACACACGCGCACACTCTGGCTCCCTGTCTGTCTGACTCTGTGTGTCTCTCTCTCTCTCCGTGTGGGGAGGGGCGTAGGGGGCGAGTGTGTGTGTGTGTGTGTGTGTGTGATGCGGATATACGAACAAGTTAAATATTCCCATGAATTGAGTTTTACTTGCTAGAGCCCCCAAAAGCATTAAGGCTTGTCGCAGCTTCTTCTTCTTCTTCGGCGTTCCAGGACTTTTGGCCTCAGGTCAGACTTCAAGTTTTGTAGCTTGAATAAAGCTAGTGGTCAGGATCAGGGAGTCTTTGGTGCCCCAGAGTTGCTCCTGCAGTGTGGCACCTTGTGGCCAGTGATCTGTTCTGGCTTCCTGGTGGAGCGGGCAGGTCTGCAGGATGTGCTCCGGGGTCTGTGGGCCTGTTTCGCACAGGCAGTTCGGTGTGTGCGACAGACCAAGGCGGTGCATGTGGGCACGCAGTCGACAGTGTCCAGTCCGTAGGCGGAAGAGGATGGTCTGCTGATGGCGCTGTAAGTTGGGCATCTGATCATCAGATGGCAGGCTGTGTTGGGCATTCCAGGTGGTTTGGTAGTGTCTTTTCACCAGGGTTTTGGCTTCACTGTAAGAGACTGTTGGTCTTGTCTGCTCCAGATGGCTGCCAGTCTTGGCCAGTCTGTCCGCTTCCTCGTTCCCTGAGAGGCCACAGTGAGCAGGGATCCACTGGACAGCGACGTTTGTGCTCTGGGAGAGAGTACAAAGAAGACGCTGGGTGTCTCGTTCCAGCTGCTCTTTGGGCGACTGCAGGCTTTGGACGGCGGATCTGCAGTCGGTCAGGAAGACGGCGTGAGAGGGTGGGTGTTCGCTGACCAGGCTAACTGCTTCTCTGAGAGCGGTGAGTTCTGCCCGGTAGTTGGATGACAGCTCTCCGGCAGGCAGGGATCTTGAAAGGGTGTGTCCGTCTGGGTAGCGTACCAGGATCCCGCTTCCTCCGTTTTTGATGGCACCATCTGAGGACCCGTCAGTGTAGATGTGAGTCCATACTGAGGCGTTGTAGTCCTGGTGCATCATCTCCAGCGTGAGGTTCTTGAGGACTGCGTCCTGCTGCTCTCTCTTGCTGGTCACTCCTGGGATGTCAGTAACAAAGAGCACCTTGCTGAGCTGGCTGTTCCACTCTTCAGCGTCTTGGAGGGGCTCTTGTTCTTCAGGGGTGCGTGGTAGGAAGCTGGTTTGGGTTCTCTCTAGCTGCTTGGCCAGATGGTTGAAACTGCTTCTTTTCAGCCTGTTCTTCGTCAGCTGTTGGGTGTGCTGGTGTGCTGGGTGAGACGGGAGTCGTTGCAGCTTCTCGTACTGCACGATGACCTTCTCTTCTCGTCGGTGGTCCAGGGAAGGGAGTCTGGTGGTGGCTTCAAGGGCGTGTATGGGCGTAGTTTTCAGTCCCCCTGTGATGATGCGCATGCTTGCGTTCTGCACTTTGTTGAGCCGGCTGGTGTTGCTCTTCGCAGCTGTGGCCCAGGCTGCACCTCCATACTCCATCACAGGGCGGACGTGTCCCGTATACACCTGTCTGAGGATGTTGCTGCTGGCTCCCCACTTTGTGCCAGCCAGTTTCTTCATGATGGAGAGTCTTCTCGTAGCCCTCTTCTCCGCCTCTTTGATGTGTGGGTTCCAGGTGAGCTTCTTGTCTAGCTTGATACCTAGGTAGGTAGGGGTGTCTTCCTGTGGTATTGCCTGGTTGTTGATGGTCAGTTGGAGGGTCTCTTTGGAATTGGAGAGGGAGAAGCAGGTGGCTACGGTCTTGAGGCTGTTCACAGTGACACACCAGTCTGTCGCCCACTTAGAGGTGATGTTGAGGGCCTCCTGCATCCGGACTTTGGTGGTTGCGGTGGACTCGGCAGCGCTCCACATCGCAAGGTCATCGGCGTGTAGGGCTTTGGAGATGTGTCTGGACAGACTGTTGGTGATGTCGTTGATGAAGACGACGAAGAGGGTGGGGGATATTACTCCTCCCTGGGGGACTCCTTCCCTGATCTTCACAGCGTAGCTCAGGTTGCTGTCAAGCTTGACTCTCGCAGTTCTGTGGCACAGGAAGCTCTTGATCCAGTTGAACATTCGTCCAGCGATTCCTGCCGTCAATAGCTTCAGGAGGAGGCCTTCCTTCCACACCTTGTCGAAGGCCTTGGAGAGGTCAATGAAGGTGGCAATGACTTTCTTCTTCTCCTGGAAGGCATTCTCTATTGATTGGGTGAGGTAGATCAGCTGGTCTTCAGTACTCCTGTTCTTCCTGAAGGCAGACTGTTCATTGGTGATCAGGTTGTTGGTTTCCAGGTGCCACATCAGCCTCTTGTTGATCATGCGCTCGAGGGTCTTGCCGAGGCAGCTGAGTAGACTGATTGGTCTGTAGCTTGTCTTTTGCTTGCGGTTCTTGTCCTTCTTCAGGATGGGTATGATGATGGCCTCTTTCCATGCTGAGGGGAAGACTCCGGATCTCCACGACTGGTTCAAGAGCTCAAGGAGCTTAGTTCTGGCAGCAGGCCCGAGGTGCTTGATCATCTCGTTGCAGACTCCATCCTTTCCGGGCGCTTTCTTGCACTTGAGTCTTTTGATCGCATCGACGAGCTCTGCCATGGTAAGATCTAAGGTCATTGGTGGGGCTGCGTTTCTCTGCTGTCGGAGTCTGGTTTCAAGTTGTTCTGCAACTTCCTTCTTTCTTTGGGGTGGGACTTTGATGGTGCTCTCGGTCTCAAAGACGTCGGCAAGGAGATTTGCTGCTCTTTTTCCAGTGTGGAAGGTTCCGCTGTCTTCTAGTACTGTAGGTCCCCGCGTGGCCATGCTGTCTTCGTTTAGAATTTTGGTGAGACGCCAGAGTTTCCCTGTGTCTGAATCGAGGCCAATGGTGGAGGTGATTTCCTGCCAGCTTTGTTGCAGTTCTTGTGTCTTGGTCTTGTTGAAATCCTCCTTCAGTTGGTTGTGCATGGTCGTTGTTTCAGCGGATGGGGACTGCTCCATGCTTTCTCTGGCTTCTGAAAGTCGCTGGTGCAGGCAGGCCAGCCTTTGACTCCAGTAAGGTTTGTAGTCCTTCCTGAAGCCACGGGGGATGGACTTCCTGGCAGCCGCTAGGATGGTCTGTGTCAGCTCCTTTACGTTGTGGTTGATGTCCTCCGTGAAGGTGATGTTGCGAAGGCTTTCTGCGTGGAGCTGGTACTTGGTCCATTTGGCTTTCTTGAAGTTCCAGCTGGCTTTCTTTCTGTGGTACTCCAGGATGGTCTGCATGTCAGCAATGGAGAGGGTGATGGGTAAGTGGTCACTTCCTCCCAGTTGGTCGTTGACAGTTCTGGTGGTCCTTTTTTCTACCTCTTCTGTGGCTATGGCAAGGTCAGGGGTTGAGCTTTTCTTCCAAGCTCTGGAGTAGTAGGATGGCTTGTCATCTGGCTGGTTGATAAGGATGAGCTGGTTGTCGGTCATCCAGTCCTGTATGTCTTCTCCTCTTGCGTCAGTACTGTCGTAGCCCCATGCTGGGGAGTGGCCGTTGAAGTCGCCAACGATGAGATGTTTCTCGTTTGGGAGCTGGATGGTGTGGAGGTCCAGCTTGGTGGTAGGTGGGCTATAGACGTTGGTGATGGAGAGTTCTTCTCCCTGCAGGAAGGTCTTGATGGTGATGTACTCAAGGTCGCCGTCTGCCGTCTGTGCCGTCATAGCTGCTGGGATGTTGTGTCGGACTAGGGTGAGGACTCCACCCTTGTGTCCGGTCGGCCGGTCCCGTCGGAAGGTGTCATAACCTCTGACGAAGAATCTGCGGTCTTCTTTCAGGTGGGTCTCCTGGATGCAGATAATGTCGATGTTGTTGTCTCTCAGAAAAGCCTGAAGCTCTGGTTTCTTTCTCTGGACGCCTTCTGCATTCCACTGCACAACCCTGATGGCTGTCGCTGGATGTTGAGTTCGACCAGTCGCTCTACTCTGTCTTCCCCTGGTTCCCGAGTCAACAGAGCCGCCAGTCGCTGAGGTGGACCCCCTTGAGGCTGAGGGTCCGGCACCGTTCCCGCCTGGCAAAGGTCCACGGGAACGACACCATATCGAAATATCTGTCTGAATCTGAGGCATAATCCATAGTGGTGGCGTGCGAGCTCGTCTCCCAAGAACTTAGTTTAGGTTCCCACACTGTGTCCGGAAACACAGTCAGCATCGCTCCGACTTCGTTGGGGGGTGGTTTGAATTCGGAGTGTCCTTCTCCTAGACTGGTTGCCTGCCACGGCTGATGAGTCCGGTCTACCCATGGTTTGGATTCAGAGTGTCCCTCTCCTAGACCGGTTGCCTGTCATGGCTGATGAGTCCGGTCTGCCCATGGTTTTATTTACATGAGTATCCTTCTCATGCCCCTTATGACTCGAGGAGAGTTTGCTGATATTAGTCTGACCTCTCTCCGTTGACCTGTCCAGCATGCGAGACGCTACCAGAAGTTTTGACACTCCCGCTGGCATAGCTCTCGGGGTCATAGAAGTACTCAAGCTCCCACACCTCGTCAAGGAATCAGCCGTGTGTGGAGGCTTGTCACAGCAGATGGAAATCCTCTTTACGTGCGCTTCGCTCCTCTTCCCTTCTCTGCATTTCTATCGTTTTCTTAGCACATAACCGGTAAGTCTTTCTCTAGCTCCCTTGCCCGCTCTGTCTCTGTTCCTCTTTTCTGTCAGTCTGTCTGCCACCCCCCCCCCCCCCCCCACACACACTCACTGTTGCGAAAATGTACGCAAGCTATTCAGGTCCATACAAATACCGAGCACCGTCAGGCACCTATGGTCTATTTAATTAGGTGATGCAGCAAGTGCCTATGAATCGTCGGGAAAACCGAAGTATAATTACGTCAAAGTTTTGCTATCAGTTGACGTCATTTTGTTTGTCGTCAAGGAGTTGTCGTATTTCTTGAAGGAGTTTCCTTCAAAGCTTATTCTTTTACTTTCGATGTGATCGTCAGTTTACTTTGTTCATTAGTATTGGGAACATAAGGAGTTAGATAATAAATGAGGTTATTATTAGGTACGAAATTCTTGATCGCTATTTTCGCGAATAGACAAGAGTTTCCATTGGTCTAGGTTAGCTAACAACGCAAAGATGAGTTTCGGTTAGCGATTAAGGAGTTTGCGCAGAGAGAGAAAAGAATAACGATCGAAAAGAAAAGGCAACGGAAAGTGGAAGAAAGGGAGCGAAAGCATGAGAGGACCACAACAACACCGTTCTATGCCCATGCCTAGAAGCAAAACCCATCGCCAAGGGCGAACGAAGTTGGCAAGAGCTTACACAGAGGAGACACCCTATCTTTCACGGAGCGACCAGAGATCTGGCAGTGAGCGACAGCGGTAGCCGGTAACCGTCAGGGTGATGGAATCTTTTCTCGGTAAATATGTTTTTTAGATCCAAGTTGATTTTCCCAAGGTTACCAAGTTAATTTTTATGAGCACTGTATTGGTCACGGTATCACAAGTGTGATCAAATACCAAGATTTTATGTGATCACTGTAGATCAAACGTAATACATTGTATGAACGTTGAGCAGCATGAGGAACGAATGTGGATAATTAATTGTTTATAAAGTGCTGTAATGAATGATATAGTTGGATCTCCATTTGAATAACAAGATGTGTTTTTATCACACAGGTCTCAGGGGAAACGGTTTGTATGATGATAGAATAATTCCCAGTTCTGAGACGTCATTATTTCGACAGATATGTTGGTGTTTCGAGTTACGACTACGAGTTTCCAGTTCGAGATCTGAGGGACGAGTTTTTTTCACGATCAACCCTCTAACTTCGTGCGATGTTTTCCTGATCATCAATGATGAACTTTATATAACCGTTCGACGATAACCAGCCTGGACCACACGACGTTCCGACTGTCAACATCATCACTGCGTATTTTCAAGATGAGTGACTTTTAGAATTAGATCCAGGATATATGAACGATACAGAAATGAAGAATAACCCGTCGACCACGGAACAAGCCAGTAAATAAAAGTTGAATCTATAAATTTACAAATACGTCTTGTGTGTTTTGTGCATGAATCTGCAATAATGGTGTGATAGAATTTTTTTTAGAAACCAAATTCATTCTTGTTCTGATTTATAACGTAAAAGGTGAGGTCTTCGTACCCTCCGAGTACGCAACAGACTAGGATCCGCAACATTTGGGGGTACTCGTCCGGGATAGTTCCAAGACATTCTTGTTTTTGGGATTATTTCCAAAGACACGAGCCAAAATTCTAAATTTTTTAGTTGGGTATCACACCATTGTGCAGGTTTGTCACAAAACTCATTCGGAGGTCTGGCTATGGTAATTCATTTTTGTATTTGTACATTTTGCACGACTGCATGTGCATGAATAGGTCAGTTGGATAGGTATGTTGTAACACGTAGATTTTTGTTTCACATACGAACTGTCAGTATTTGTGAATACAGTAGGTGATACCAGTAGAAGTGTATGAGTGAAAGAATTGTGATTGGTTTCCTTGGGAAAATTATCTTGGACGCGAGGTAGGTTTTCTTGAGATAGCCAATTTACGAATTCTAAAAGAAAAGGGAAACATTGTAAACCGAACTGAAACATCAACATATATTCTTTTGTGCGAAGGCACTATTCCATTTTAGTCAAGCAATACTTGAATGTAAGCGCACGCTTGGACTAAAATCGTCCATGACTTTGTATTTCTTGGTGGCATAAGAAATATAGTTGTCATAGATTAAAGTAAAGTAATTCAACTCAGGGAAGCTGAGTTTTGAATGAAGATTCACCGGAACTATTGTAAGAAGTGCAGTAGGGTCTGATGAGAGTTTGGATGATAGGTAGAGAATTAGCATGGTATTGCTGAACCTATAAAACTCGAGTTTACCTAGTAAAGCTTAACTTGGATGGATAGACATATAAAAGCATTATGGTTGTTTTTGTCTAGGTTCTGAAAGTCAGAATTGTAAAATCCAGTTAGCCGATTTCCAATTTCGAAAGTCGATATTGGTTTAGTATAGTTGGGTCAATGTGACACTATACTGAGACTAGGTAAGGAAAATAATCTTGTTGTGATAGATTATTTTAGTGAAGCTGGTGTGTTTCCTGTGTCAGTAGTGACTAGGTTTTGTGCTATTGAATTAGTGTCAAGGTCACTCGGAAGCCAGATCACGTTGTGGTGATTGTGTTATCAGTTGTTATAACCCTTCACAAGGAAGTTTGATATAGCAGTTAACTCGGGAGTCGAGTAGGTCTAGGTTAAAGACATAACTACTATAGTCAGTCGGTGTTCTAATCTGGTAGTGATTAGAGGTGTGCTCTTATATTCCTTACTTTTGTATACCAGGGTTACGTGTAGACAAATTAGGATTGAGGAACTGAGTCTTTAGTGTGTTTTGGCAAAATAACTGAGACTAGTTGTTGCACCGACAAGTTAAGAAAATGCCGAGACGGCAGGTTATGGAGGCGGATTCTCCGCTGTTGGCATTCAAGCAGGATGGGATTATCCTGGGTCTGTCAGGTATAGAGTTGGCAGACTATATCGAAAAGCGACGTCTGGAAGAGATAAATCGAGAGGAAAAGAAACGGGATGCGGAAGAAGAAGACAGAAGGGAGGAAAGAAGGGCGCGAGAAAGACGTGAAGAGATAGAAACGCAACAAGAATTCGAACTGAGGAAAATGCGGGAAATGGTTGACCTAGGTTTAAATCAGAATGTAAACCAAAATAATCATCATATGCCCAGAGAGTCAAGTAGCAAGATACATATCAATCTGCCAATTTTGGATGACAAAGATGATATAGAAGCCTACTTCAAACAGTTTGAACGCATTGCAAAACTATCAGATTGGGATGAAGATGAGTGGGCAATTCGATTGTCAGGGCAATTGCGAGGTCAAGCACGACAGGTGTACATCGAATTGTCTGATGAGGAGTCAGTAAACTATGACGAGGTGAAAACAGCGATCTTGCAGCGTTTTCAGCTGACTGCTGAATCTTACAGGAAGAGATTCAAAGAGGTTAAGTGGGAAAAGGAAGAGAGCATCAAAGAATGCCGAAAACGCATGAAAACCTATCTAGATAGATGGAAGGAGTTGTCCGAAAAGGAAGGGAAGTCGGGTGACTTGGAGGATTTAATTCTCACAGACAAACTGTTGGATGTCCTAACTCCGGACCAAAACAGATTCGTTAGGGAAAGAAATCCGACTAACATCGATGATGTTGTGAAACATGTGCAAACATACATAGATGCACGTGATGCCGGGGGACGCATGCCACCGCGACAGTCACAGGGGGGCGAGCGTAGGTTTGACAATAAGCCGCGTAATGGACCACCTCCAACCGGGGGTAACGCACAGTCAGACAATAGGCAGCCACACAAGGGCAATAACTTTGGACAGAGGTCGGGGGGTAATCCAAACAGGCAAACAGGGAATAGACCACCACCCAACACGAAGGGGTGCTTCAGATGTGGGGGGCCGCACATGATGCGTGATTGTCCCAAAAGATTGGATGGGCCAAGACCCAGCAGTAATTATGCATCAACATTACTAGCTGCAGTTCGAACGTCAGGTGACGAGGTCACATGCCAATGTCGTAAGGGCGAGGCATACGATCCAAACTGTAGAGTACAGGTTGAGGGAAAGGACGCAAGTGGTATCCGTGACACGGGCGCAACTTGTATAGTGGTGAACTCTTCACTAGTGCCGCCGGAGTGTTATACGGGCGAACACCAGAACATAACCCTAGCAGATATGCGTCAGAGAAAAATGCCGATAGCGGTTGTACAAATGGACACACCGTTTTTCTCGGGAGTCACACGCGTGTTGGTGGCAAAGGCTTTGTGTCACCAAGTCTTGATCGGTAATATCCGAAAGGATATGGATGAAAACGAGATCAGTGTACCTGTTTTTCCAATTGTGAAACGGGAGGCAGAGCCACAATTGTGTGCGCCTGTACAGACTCGGAACCAGGAAAAACAGAAGGCGGAGAAAAAACCCTGGGTTCCGAAACAAATCGATCTCGGTCAGATTCGGCCAGAGGATTTGTCTAGAGAGCAAAAGACAGACCCCTCTCTAGCGAAAATCCGCGATCGGGTTGCCAAGGGGGCAAAAGACGGCACTCATTACGAGTGGAAAAAGGATATCCTTTATAGGATATACATGGACAACGGCAGTCCATGCAAACAAGTGGTTGTCCCAGAATGTTTTAGAACGGACGTTCTAAAATTAGCACACGACACACCTATGGCCGGGCATCAAGGCGTGCGTCGCACCAGAGACAGAATTTGGCGCGATTTTTATTGGCCAGGGATTTGTGGTGACGTCAAACGGTATTGCGCGTCATGTGATGCGTGTCAACGCAGCTCGCGGAAGGGGGCTACAAGGAAAGTGCCTATGAAAAGCATGCCGCTGATAGGGACACCGTTTGAACGAGTGGGAGTCGATATCGTAGGGCCCATCATACCCGCATCTAACCGAGGGCACAAATACATATTGACTATGGTAGACTACGCTACACGGTACGTAGAGGCTACACCACTCAAAGACATTAGAACAGAAACAGTGAGTGAAGCTTTGTGGGTCATGTGGACAAAAGTGGGCATTCCTCGGGAGGTACTGACCGATAGGGGTAGCCAGTTCACAAGCGAGGTTATGGAAGAGGTAAACAAACTTCTGAACATCAAAGGCATCCATACTACGCCGTGGCATCCTCAGACAAACGGGTTGACTGAAAAATTCAACTCTACGCTCAAACACATGATGAAAAAGCTTTGCCAAGAGCAACCAAAAGACTGGGACAAGTTTCTCCCTGCGCTACTGTTCGCGTACAGGGAAGTCCCACAAGAAAGTCTGAAATTCTCACCATTTGAACTGCTGTATGGCAGAGAAGTCAGAGGTCCCATGCAAGTTCTACGTCAAGTATGGACAAATGAGGACACAGCAGATGAGACACGCTCCACTGTCAGTCATATTGTTGATCTCACAAACAAAATCGAGAAGACTTGCGAGATTGCCAAGAACAATCTCAGCAAGGCTGCTCTCAAGTACACAAAGGCGTACAACAAAAAGACAAAAGAAAGAAGTCTAGCGGTTGGAGACAAAGTGTTGCTTTTGTTGCCTGAGAAGCACAATAAATTGCAGCTGACATGGAAGGGTCCGTACCCAGTGATAGAGAAAGTCGGTAGTTGCAACTACAGGGTGAAAATCAAGGGACGTGACAAGCTGCTACATGCAAATCTGCTGAAGTTGTATGTAGAACGCGAGTCAGAGTCCAAAGAGAACAAGTCCGAGCAAACCAAAGCAAAGACTATAGTGGAAGTTCCAGAAATAGTGGCGGTGGTGGTGGATGATGTGCATGATGATGAAATGGGTGAGTTGGGGATAGACCGATTTCCCATGCTTTCCCTAAAACCAAAAGAAGGTCCCAAAGATGTAAACATCAATCCAGACCTAGAACCACAGAGACAAGCAGAAATACAAGCACTTTGTGACAGGAAGGTCAAAGCACTCAAAGACATACCTGGGAAATGTGTCATCGAAGAGTGTGAGTTCAAACTGACATCACAAGAACCTGTGCATGTAAAACAGTACAAGCTACCCTTTTCACAAGTAGAAATTGTGAAGAAGGAGGTCAATGACATGCTGAAGTTAGGTGTCATAGAACCTAGCATTTCACCATACAACAGTCCGATTGTATTAGTGAAAAAGAAGGATGGGTCAATTCGATTCTGTATTGACTACAGACAGCTGAATCGTGAAGTAGTATTCGATTCTGAGCCTATCCCAGACGTACCCTTGATCTTTGCAAAATTGCAGAAAGGGAGCTATTTGTCAAAGATTGACTTAACAAAGGGGTATTGGCAAATTCCCATCAAGGAAGAAGACAAAGAAAAAACTGCTTTTAGCACACCACTTGGGCAATTCCAGTTCGCCTACTTACCGTTCGGAGTGAAGACAGCCAGCATGATCTTTACTCGCATGATGCGGAAACTCTTAGAACCGCTAGGACGTGATGATGTCGAGCATTTCATAGACGACATCATTATCGCGACAGAAACGTGGGAGCAACACGTAGAGGCGGTAGAAGCAGTTCTGTCTAGACTGGAAGAGGTATGCTTGACTGCAAAGCCATCAAAGTGTTACTTTGGCTACGCAGAGCTGGACTACTTGGGACACCACGTAGGGCAAGGCATGACCAAACCAGATGACGAAAAGACCGAGAAAATCAGGAGCGCAAAAAGACCTGAAACCAAAAAGGAAGTCAGGGCTTTCTTAGGACTGGCAGGATTCTACAGAAAGTATGTCAGTGACTATGCCAATCTCAGTGCACCGCTGACGGACTTGACAAAGAAAGGTCTACCTGAAAGGGTAGTGTGGAACGAAGAGTGCGAGGAAGCCTTCACGAAGCTCAAACAAAGTCTGGTATGCAAGCCAGTGCTGCTACTGCCAGATATCGACAAACCCTACACAGTGAGGAGTGACGCGTCCGATATCGCCATAGGCGCGGTACTTCTACAGGACCAAGGTCAAGGACTTCAACCAGTGGCGTACGCGAGCAGGAAGTTGAACAAGGCAGAACGTAACTACTCGGTCATTGAGAAGGAATGTTTGGGAGTAGTATGGTCGATCAAGAAATTTGAACAATACTTGTACTCGGTACATTTCACTCTGGAGACCGACCACCAACCACTCACATACCTGCAGAAGACCAAGACAGAGAATGGACGTCTCATGAGATGGGCACTCCAGTTACAACAGTACTCCTTTACTGTTAAAATCATCCGAGGGGTTGATAACGTTGGGGCCGACTATTTGAGCAGACTGAATAACTAGGTTTAGCTTAAACATGAATGTTTCAGCTCAAGAGGAGGGGCGTATGTTGCGAAAATGTACGCAAGCTATTCAGGTCCATACAAATACCGAGCACCGTCAGGCACCTATGGTCTATTTAATTAGGTGATGCAGCAAGTGCCTATGAATCGTCGGGAAAACCGAAGTATAATTACGTCAAAGTTTTGCTATCAGTTGACGTCATTTTGTTTGTCGTCAAGGAGTTGTCGTATTTCTTGAAGGAGTTTCCTTCAAAGCTTATTCTTTTACTTTCGATGTGATCGTCAGTTTACTTTGTTCATTAGTATTGGGAACATAAGGAGTTAGATAATAAATGAGGTTATTATTAGGTACGAAATTCTTGATCGCTATTTTCGCGAATAGACAAGAGTTTCCATTGGTCTAGGTTAGCTAACAACGCAAAGATGAGTTTCGGTTAGCGATTAAGGAGTTTGCGCAGAGAGAGAAAAGAATAACGATCGAAAAGAAAAGGCAACGGAAAGTGGAAGAAAAGGAGCGAAAGCATGAGAGGACCACAACAACACCGTTCTATGCCCATGCCTAGAAGCAAAACCCATCGCCAAGGGCGAACGAAGTTGGCAAGAGCTTACACAGAGGAGACACCCTATCTTTCACGGAGCGACCAGAGATCTGGCAGTGAGCGACAGCGGTAGCCGGTAACCGTCAGGGTGATGGAATCTTTTCTCGGTAAATATGTTTTTTAGATCCAAGTTGATTTTCCCAAGGTTACCAAGTTAATTTTTATGAGCACTGTATTGGTCACGGTATCACAAGTGTGATCAAATACCAAGATTTTATGTGATCACTGTAGATCAAACGTAATACATTGTATGAACGTTGAGCAGCATGAGGAACGAATGTGGATAATTAATTGTTTATAAAGTGCTGTAATGAATGATATAGTTGGATCTCCATTTGAATAACAAGATGTGTTTTTATCACACAGGTCTCAGGGGAAACGGTTTGTATGATGATAGAATAATTCCCAGTTCTGAGACTTGTCATTATTTCGACAGATATGTTGGTGTTTCGAGTTACGACTACGAGTTTCCAGTTCGAGATCTGAGGGACGAGTTTTTTTCACGATCAACCCTCTAACTTCGTGCGATGTTTTCCTGATCATCAATGATGAACTTTATATAACCGTTCGACGATAACCAGCCTGGACCACACGACGTTCCGACTGTCAACATCATCACTGCGTATTTTCAAGATGAGTGACTTTTAGAATTAGATCCAGGATATATGAACGATACAGAAATGAAGAATAACCCGTCGACCACGGAACAAGCCAGTAAATAAAAGTTGAATCTATAAATTTACAAATACGTCTTGTGTGTTTTGTGCATGAATCTGCAATAATGGTGTGATAGAATTTTTTTTAGAAACAAAATTCATTCTTGTTCTGATTTATAACGTAAAAGGTGAGGTCTTCGTACCCTCCGAGTACGCAACAGACTAGGATCCGCAACACACACACACACACACATATGTCACATATCTCTTTGTTTCTCTCCTCTTCTAGAGAGAGAGAGAGAGAGAGAGAGAGAGAGTGTGTGTGGATGTGTTTGCAGAGATGGTTATGTTTATTTCTTCTGTAAAGTATATCCCCTTGTCTAAAGGGCTTTTAAAGCTGAGAGCAATAAACTCTCAAAGCGTCAAAAGCGTCTCCTCTTCTATTTTCAACATGTCTGTTTTTACTTCGCATATGTGTTGATTCGTAACGAGCTAAACACAAATCTGTAGTTGCTTCCATTGACATCAAGGGATAACTCATGGTAAGTTCAAAATAAAAGCATTAATGTTCTTTCGGAAAAAATGTGTAAATTCAGCACATAGGTTAAGCCTGAACCTTCTCTCAAAGACTCTGCCACTACAGCATGCTGACACCCTGCCCCAGAGACCACAAAACATTAAGCTTCTCCAGGACTACGAAGAATCTGACGATGATGGCCTGGCCATTGCCCTGGACTCTTTCCCAAGTTACGCACCGAGGAAGAGCCCTCAACCACGGAAACACTGACTCCAACACGTAAAACACTGGACAGTCTTCCTTCTGACACCTGTACCTACGTCTTCACAGATGGGTTTGCAGTCAGTGCTGTGAAGAATGGTGGAAGAGGCGTATACATTAGTTTCCCTGATAGAAGCTGCCTCACCAAATCCACCCCAACGTGGCAGCTCCCTGCCAACTTCAGTGCCTAAACCTGTGCTCTCCTCGAAGCATCCGGCACCCTTAACAAATCTGAGAGGACATTCCAGTCCACCGTCTTCTTGACGGACTGCAGATGTTTGCTATAGAGTCTGTCAGGAAATCAACTGCTGCAAGACATCAAAGAGAGCTCCAACAACTCTGCTCCAGAACAGCCATATTCCTACAGCGGATACCCTCACACTGCAGAATGTATGGAACTGAAGAGGCAGACAGGCTCTCCAAAGTCCGCAGCAGTTTGAACCAAACAGACCAACCAGTCTCATATCATGAATCAAAGTCCATCCTGGGCCCGTATGCATGAACTAGAAGTAAGAAACACTGGAAGTAGAGGCCTCTTTTCTAAGTGGGAACTCCCGAAGTCAACTTTCTAACTGTTCACAATGCATGAACTGACTTGAACGCCAAAGTAGTGACAGCGAGAGTATTAAGGTCAAGGTCGGGGAAATTGGGGGAATCCCTACTAATACGCATGCGCACGTTTCTATCAACATTTCAGTCAACGAAAATGGCAAGGCACGTGTGCCGCTCAAAAAGAAAGTAGACACAGAGGGGCGTTCTGCGCCTTTTTCAGATGGTGAAATTGCTGTAGACAGAAGTGTTTTACGAAAGAACGGTTATTCTGTCCAAATTTCAGAACAGTCTAACTGTTAAACATAAAGATACTGACACTATGACACAAGTGACGGCACACATAAACACACACACACACCACACACTGCACACACACACGCGCGCTCGCGCGCACACATATACACATACACACGCACCCATACACGCAAGCACACAGTCACAAACAAATAACCACACACTCACTCTCTCTCACTTTCTCTCATTCTCTCTCAATCTACACTCATACACACACTGAAACTATGATGACACAAGTGACACGTCACACACACACACACACACACACACACACACACACATACACACACACACACACTCACGCACACACACACACACACACACACACACATACTAACCGTAGTACACGCGCGTACAGTTGAAAGTCAAGACATGATATGATTTTTTCAAAGCATAGGAAGGTTTCTTTTGCAAATGAATAAAATTAACACAGGCAAAACCCGGTTTTTGCAGCCGGAATGCAATTGCGGAGGCTTAAAAAGGAAAAGATTAATAAAAAAATATATAGCTCCCGGCGGAACTTGAACCCGGAGCAAATGAACGAGAGTCCGGAACCGTTACCACTGCACTATGTTACTCGTGTAGAATAGAGGCACGATGAAAAAAGGCATTCTGAGTTATT
>NC_090261.1:18222351-18232351 GCF_037325665.1 Littorina saxatilis
ACACACACTCACACACACACACACACAAACACACACACAAACACACACACACAAACACACACACACACACACACACACACACACACAATCACACACACACGGCACGCGCGAACACGCAAACAAACGTATGAAGGAACAGACGCACAATTATACCCGCACGCACGCACACACAGGCAGACAGGCACTCGCACAAATACATACACACACACACACACACACACACACACACACACACACACACACACACACACACACACACAGATAAAGCAATGACAAAAAAAATAGCAGAAACTTACACTTCAACACTCGAACACACACACACACACACACACACACGAACACGCACACAAACACACGCACGCACGCACACAAACACACACACATACACACACCACACACACACACACACACACTCACACATGCACACAACGACGCCCATTTTCATAGAAACACAGTAACCCCCTCGTATAAGCGGGAATGAAAGAGTGGTGGCCAATGACCCAGAACAAACAAAAGTCAAAGCTGGAAACTCAGGTTTGTATTCAGGGAAATTTGCACGAAATGCATGCAGAAGATACGACGTTTCCCTCTATTTTCTCTCTTTGGGAGCGTCAGCTCGGTTTGACATGAAAAACTGAAGAAAAGCCCTGCCTTTTTGCACTGAGAAACTGTGGAAGTAGCGTGTTTACTACTGGGTCTGGCTGTAGTACATTTACCCTCATTTACTTCCTCGTTAGCTTCCAAAGTAAACTCTTTTTTCGTCCCATGCATGCGAAAGTGAGGATGTACTTCCGATGTCACTCAAAACTTTAGAAGTAGTCGCAAAATACCCTGAGTTACTTCCTCGCTTTGCTTCGAGGTAAACCCTTTTTCCGGCCCATGCATACGAAAGTGAGGCAAGTACTTCCGATGTCACTCAAAACTTCGGGAGTTGTCGCGAACTTCCCCCATAAGCATACGGGCCCTGAGTTACTTCCTCGCTTTGCTTCGAGGTAAACCCTTTTTCCGGCCCATGCATACGAAAGTGAGGCAAGTACTTCCGATGTCACTCAAAACTTCGGGAGTTGTCGCGAACTTCCCCCATAAGCATACGGGCCCTGAAGAGCTCTTTCACACCCAGTGGAAGAACCGCCTATATTGGCACCCAAATCAGAACGCGTTACAAGAGCACAGCAGGTTATCATCGTAATGCTGCGGACTGGTCACTGCCGGCTCCTAGCCCACCTCTACAGAATGAAGATCTACACACGGACGACTGGCCGCGTGGAACAGGTAGGCAGACCCCAGAACATGTCATCAAGACATGCCCAACATTTGTGGACCTGAGAAGCGAATTCTGGCCTGAGATGATGGAACGGAAAGAGGAACTGTGGGGCCCAGCAGAGTCCCTGGGGTGAACTGCAGACTTCATCACACCAACGAGCTTGACAGCCTAGACAGTATAGGAACGCATGAGAAGAAGAAGAAGCGCATAGGTACAATGCAAATAGATCTATACATTTGTTTAATTCTTGCTGCATTTGAGGATAAATGTTCTCTGCACTAGCACATGCACCTCAACTGAGATTACTGCGACCTTTTAGCACACTCAAGTCATACGGAAGCTTGTCACAATTCTTTCTTACGTGCCATCGACTAAAGTCTTGATGTAATAACACGCCCAGATTGCATGTTGAAAGTGAAAAATGGTTAGAATAAAAATGCAATTAAAACACTCACCTCAAAACATGACAGAGGCCAGTACATGCACTCCCATAAATCAAGTACATATCATGTACAGCTCCAGTCAAAGCGAACTCTTCGACTGTGTAGAAGACATTTCCCCACAGTAACACATGTTTATGCAAATACAGATACACCCTAACGGTATTGACCATTGCAGTATCATATACCAATGCAGATATCCCGCTTCTGCATAACAAATCATGCACCGAAAAGACCCATCTCCCGATACTCCTTTCTGGTGCACAAATTCTGCTGATTCTGCGTCTAATTTTGTCCCGCAAGAACCACGTATGTCGAAATACGTGGTTTGGACTGACCACAGCAAGTTAGTTGCAGTCAGAAATGTCCCTGCCAGAACCCCGTATCCAAAGATACAGGGTTCTGGCAGGGAACGTTCTAAGCTTCTTACCACAGTGATGCCAGCCAGAACCCCGTATCTCAAGATACAGGGTTCTGGCAGGAATGGTTTGCATACAACAAGCGATACTTGGTTTGAGAATTGATCAATAAATCGATCACTTTTGAGTTTTGGGTTCAAACTCAAAATTTACACTAAAGATAACGTCGGTACCTATGTTGTTGGTGTAAAAAAAATGACAATCACCAAAAAGTCAAGATACCGGGTTCTGGCAGGGAACCCTCGAAAAGGAGTTTCTGATCCTTTGAACGAATAGGAGCCGTACGTGACAGATAGACCGCAACACGATGGCCTAGTGGTAAGGCGTCCGCCCAGTGAGCGGGAGGTCGTGGGTTCGAACCCCGGCCGTGTCATACCTAAGACTTTAAAATTAGGAATCTAGTGGCTGCTCCGCCTGGCGTCTGGCATTATGGGGTTAGTGCTAGGAATGGTTGGTCCGGTGTCAGAATAATGTGACTGGGTGAGACATGAAGCCTGTGCTGCGACTTCTGTCTGCACGTTAAATGTCAAAGCAGCACCGCCCTGGGTCCGGTAATATGAACAGCGTATTTTGGACGGTCGAGCAACCACAGTCGACTGACTGTCAAGTCAGTTGACTGCAGTCTGCTGACCGGCCGTGTTTTGACGGGTAATATGTGCAGCGCGGTAGCACTGACAGTCGGCTGACTAGACAGTCAGACCGCTCAGTGGTATTTTTAGAACATTACAACTTCCGATGTAAACATCCGGTCCTGTTTTGGCGGTACCGGTATCGTTTTTTTTGATATGACGTCATCAAAGACATTTAGGCCCCCCAAAAAATTGTCTGTTTCTGGTCACCCGACCGACCCTAAATTTCGGCGCCGACCCTAAACTTTTTTTTTCCAAACTCAAATTTTTTTTTTTTTTTTTTTGGTGGTAAAGGACAGGGTGAGAAAATGAACAACAAAAACGTGTGAAAACGAAAGTCCGCTGACGATTTGTAAATGTGTTGAGTGTCTTGTCTCTATGTATAGTGAATCCAGTCTCTTTGCGCGATTTTTAAAGTTAGTTTTATTGGTCTACATTTGGGGTAAAAAAATAAAAAAAAAATAAAAAATCCCTACCTACCGACCCTATTTTTTTTAGCCATGTTACCAGAAACAGAAAAAAAAATTTTTGGCCTAAATGTCTTTGATGACGTCATATCCGGCTTTTTGTGAAAGTTGAGGCGGCACTGTCACGCCCTCATTTTTCAACCAAATTGGTTCAAATTTTGGTCAAGTAATCTTCGACGAAGCCCGGACTTCGGTATTGCATTTCAGCTTGGTGGCTTAAAAATTAATTAATGACTTTGATCATTAAAAATCTGAAAAATGTAAAAAAAATATTGTTTTTATAAAACGATCCAAATTTACGTTCATCTTATTCTCCATCATTTGCTGATTCCAAAAACATATAAATATGTTATATTTGAATTAAAAACAAGCTCTGAAAATTAAATATATAAAAATTATTATCGTCGGTTCCTGATTCTAAAAACATATAGATATGATATGTTTGGATTAAAAACACGCTCAGAAAGTTAAAACAAGTAAAGTTGTCTTCCCTTTGTTTACCTGCACTGCGGTCGATCGACCGAAAAAGGTGCCTGTAAGCCCAACCGCAGTCGGGCGACTGTTTTCAGTTGGACCGGCAGTTGTTCGCGCTCATATTACTGACTTTTGCGGTTCAACGTCGACCCACCGTCAGTTTCACGGTCAGCCGACCGATGACTAGCTACATATTACCGACCCCTGATATCACCCTTCGTGACGGGTTAAGCAAACAAACAAACAAACACGACAGATAGCTGCTGATTGCTCTGACGGGACAGTTTGAGATATCTGGTGCCAAGATTGTGGATAGCGGTGGGATTCTTATTATGGGAGAAGGCTGATCTGGCCTTGGATTCTTGGCTAGGAAATCTGGTCGGAAACGAAGTCTGACAGAACCGTCCCTTTCAAAAGAGATGTCTTTAGCGAGACCAGATAAAGCATGAATCTCACTGCTTCTTCTAACAGTGGCAAGTAAGCGTTTTACGGGTCAGATTGTGAAGCTGGGAATGGTGACTTTGTCTTTGCAAAGCCTAAGGACGCACCCTTGAGGATGCTATGACACCACTATGCGAAATTGTGCGGCCCAACTCCTTGAGTGTAGAAGAAATTGCAGATCTCCTGACCTTCCGAGAAGCAGGTGATCGGCCCTGTGATGCCAACCAGGACAAATGATTGACCACCTGCATGGAACGGTGGGAAGTAGCATTCACTCCGTTGTCTGTGCACCACTTGCACCAGGCTACCCAATGCGAGGCATAAACAGAGCTTGTGGACTGTCTGTGAGCCTTTTGCACTAAGTCGAGGGTCCTGTCCGACGCACCAGCGCGGCGCAGAGAGCTCCTCACAGTCTCCAGCCGTGAAGGCGTACAGACTGCGGGTTGTCGCGCAGGACGCCCGTGCGTGGCTGAAGTAGTTCCCCTTTCTGAAGATGTAGCGGAATGGGTGGACTTACTGCGAGGCGGAGTAGGTCCGGGAACCAATGCTGAGAGGGCCACATCGGTGCCACCAGAATGAGAGACGGGCGTTCCATCTCCAACTTCCTGAGCACCTTGCCCAGGACCCGTATGCATGAGGAGGAAGTCAGCAACACTGGAAGTAGAGGCCTCTTTCGGAAGTGGGAACTCCCGAAGTTTAACTTTCCAACTGTTCACTATGCATGAACGCCGGAGTGGTGACTTCGAGAGTATTCGGTCAAGGTCGCGAAAATTGGGGGAATCCTAACTAGTACGCATGCGTTTGTTAACGGTAAGCTTGCCACCAGAAGAAACAAATCTCATCGCGAGTTCAAAAAGGCGAACATTGAGCGCGCTGTTGTTTTTTGAATGGTTAAACGAAAGGGTCGGTTCAAACCTGTGATGATTGTCTTGGAATCGAATGACTGCCTATGACAAATGACTTTGTTGGCTTGAATGTTAGGAGAAGAGTAAATGATTAGGCCTATGTTGAACTTTTTTTAATTATTTTTTTTATATATCTCAGCTGCTTGCTTCAATCCTTTTTTTATTTTTTTTTTTTTTTTGCCGGGAGTATCTCTCTTTATTGATCTTTTTTTCTTTTCTTTTTTTCTGCTTTTTATATTAATTTTTCTACTTTAAATGTACCTATATCGTTAACAATACTATTTCTAAATGTATTTTAAACACGCCTCAAAAACTTCATTTACGGTAATTTTTAATAATCATATTATATTTACAAATCACTTTATCCTCAACGCATTTCCAAGTGAACATAATTTTGGGGCACACACAAAAAAAAATCAGTATAATCAATTTCGTTCTCACAAGTACAACAGTTACTGTATGTTGAACTTGTGTTTAATAATTTTATATCGGTAAAACTGTTGGACAAACATAGATTGGTTATAGGGAAACTTTGGGTAAAGTTTAAAAGGAAGAACATTATTCAGTAGATCGTAAATAACTAAGTTTAGTGACTTGTTCCTTACTTATTGGGGAAATGTCTGTCAAGAAGTTTAGAAAAGACAATACTGTTCATCGGTGTTTTAATTTGTTTTCCCTCGTTAATTTTTGATTACGATGGCGATGCATGGTTATGTACAGTTAAAAGTCAAGATTCGATTTTTTTTTTGGAAGCATAGGACAGTTTCTTTACGCGTTTAAAAAAAATTAACACAGAGGCAAAAACCGGTTGTTGCAGTCTGAATGCAATTGAGGTCTATTAAGAAAAAGGTTAATTAAAAAAATAAATAAAAAAATTTGTAGCTCCCAGCGGCACTTGAACCCAGAGCGTCGGATTGAAATTCCGAATCCGTAACCACTGCACTATGCTATTCGTCTAGAAAAAGCACTATGCAAAGATGTGTTATCAGTTATTCAGTCGTGGTAGTTTGAAAGCTCACCACCTTCGCCGAAAGACTCGAGCACGGTTTTTTCGGTCAGTAAATGATCGTACTGTCGGTTTTGAGCCCCTCTGTTTCAAGCTTTTCACCTAAATTAAACAAGAATGTCACAGTTCGTGTCATGGTGCAAGGTAGCCGACCGTCTCATTGTAGCCAAGTTACGACAGTTGCTCGATTGACGCATTTCACGTCTTCAATATTGTGTCTGAGCTCATTTCCCAATGAGCTGCCTTTAAAACCAGAATGTCAGGCAATTGTAGCATGCGTTGGAGGTTTCTTTTAGATGGGTAAGGACATTTAAGATGCGATATCGGAATCCCAATTAGTGCGCATGCGTTTGTAAACGGTAGGCTTGGCGACCAGAAGAAATAAATGTCATCGCGAGTTCGTAAATGGGCGAACGTTGATCGCGCTGTAACTTTTACTATAGTTGTTGTTTTTGACTGGTTGAACGAAATGGTCGGTTCAAAGCTGTGATGATTGTCTTGAAATTGAATGACTGTCTGTAATAATGATTGTGTTGACCAGAATGTTGGGGAGAATAAAACTTTTTTTGTTTATGTGGTAGCGAATTCGGTTATGTTAAACCTCTTTTTTTTTTTAATGATTGTGTATCGGTAAAACTGTTTGGTTAGAGCGAAAGTTTTGGGCTACTGGTCAATTTTAAAAGGCAGAACTCAAGTTTTTTGGGGAATCAAGATATAAGGTGTAGTGAAAAGAAGATAAGTTCAGTAACTTTCATATTAATTGGGAAAATGTGTGTCCAAATATTTACAAAAGATAAATTGTTGTACTTGGGTGTAAGTAAATTATGTTTGTCCTCGTTAATTGTGAACAGGATGTATGTTTATGTAAAGTTGAAAGTCAACATTGGATATGTTTATCCTACGCGCGTGTGTGCATGTGTGTTAGACATAGATTATTATCTCAATTTCGAGAAACTCGGGTGTGGTGAATCACAACAAACAACATAAAACGTACGAAAATAAATAAAATATCGAGGCGCAAATAATCAGCTCATAATAGCTCGAGTCATTCGGCGAAGGTGGCGAGCTTTCAAACCATCACGACTGAATAACTCATATTACATCTTATTATCACGCATTTTTCACACGAGTGCAGTGGTTACGGATTCGGAAATACGATCCGGCGCTCTGGGTTCAAGTGCCGCTGGGAGCAAAAATTTTTAATTAATTTTTTTTTTATTAATCTTTTTCTTTATAGGCCTAAATTGCTGCAACAACCGGTTTTTGTCTCTGTGTTCATTTTTTTTTTAATTGCGTAAAAAAACTGTCCTATGCTTTCACAAAAAATCCAATCTTGACTTTTAACTGTACATTAATTAATATAAAAAGCAGGAAAAAAGAACAGAAAAAAAGATCAATAAAGACGGATGCTCCCCGATAACAAAAAAAAAGAACAAAAAAAAGAAAGGGTTGAAGCTGCCTGCCAACTGAGATAAAAATAATAAAAAAGGAGAAAAAAAGTTCAACATAATCATTTATTTTTCCCAATAACATTCAGGTCAACAAAGTCATTGTCATAGCTAGGCAGTCATTCGATTCCAAGACAATCATCACAGGTTTGAACCGACCCTTTCGTTTAACCATTCAAAAAACAACAGCAATAACGCTGTTTGTACTACAGCGCGCTCAACGTTCGCCCTTTTGAACTCGCGATGAGACTTGTTTCTTCTGGTCGCCAAGCTTACCGTTAACAAACGCATGTACTAGTTGGGATTCCCCCAATTTTCGCGACCTTGACCGAATACTCTTTAATCAGCACTACGGCGTTTATGCATAGGGAACAGTTAGAAAGTTAACTTCGGGAGTTCCCACTTTCAAAAGAGGCGTCTACTTCCAGTGTTTCTGACTTCCAGCGCGCTCAACGTTCGCCCTTTTGAACTCGCGATGAGACTTGTTTCTTCTGGTCGCCAAGCTTACCGTTAACAAACGCATGTACTAGTTGGGATTCCCCCAATTTTCGCGACCTTGACCGAATACTCTTTAAGTCAGCACTACGGCGTTTATGCATAGGGAACAGTTAGAAAGTTAACTTCGGGAGTTCCCACTTTCAAAAGAGGCCTCTACTTCCAGTGTTTCTGACTTCCAGTTCATGCATACGGGCCCAGGTTTATATTCAGAGAAATTTACACGAAAAGCACGCACGAGATACGACTTTTCTTTCTATTTTCTCTCTTTGGGACTTTCATTTGCGTTAGATCGGTTTTATATAAAAAAAACCGAAGAAAAGCCCTGCTAATTTGCACTGAGAAACTTTGGAAGCAGCGTGTTTACTCCAGGGCCCGTATGCATGAACTAGAAGTAAGAAACACTGGAAGTAGAGGCCTCTTTTCGAAGTGGGAACTCCCGAAGTCAACTTTCTAACTGTTCACAATGCATGAACTGACTTGAACGCCAAAGTAGTGACAGCGAGAGTATTAAGGTCAAGGTCGGGGAAATTGGGGGAATCCCTACTAATACGCATGCGCACGTTTCTATCAACATGGCAGTCAACGAAAATGGCAAGGCACGTGTGCCGCTCAAAAAGAAAGTAGACACAGAGGGGCGTTCTGCGCCTTTTTCAGATGGTGAAATTGCTGTCCTCTTGACAGAAGTGTTTTACGAAAGAACGGTTATTCTGTCCAAATTTCAGAACAGTCTAACTGTTAAACATAAAGACGCTGTCTGGTCCACAATTGCCAAAGAAGTGTCGCTCTCTCTCTCTCTCTCTCTCTCTCTCTCTCTCTCTCTCTCTCTCTCTCTCTCTCTCTCTTACGACACACGCACACACAGACAAACGTACACTCATGCACATACTGACACTATGACACAAGTGACACTGACGGCACACATAAACACACACACACACACCACACACACACACACACGCGCGCGTTCGCGCGCACACATATACACACACACACGCACCCATACACGCACGCACACAGTCACAAACAAATAACCACACACTCACTCTCTCTCACTTTCTCTCATTCTCTCTCAATCTACACTCATACACACACTGAAACTATGATGACACAAGTGACACGTCACACACACACACACACACCCACACACACACATACACACACACACACACACACACACACACACACACACACACACACATACTCACCGTTGTGACACACATATACACACGCGCGTACAGTTGAAAGTCAAGACATGATATGATTTTTTCAAAGCATAGGAAGGTTTCTTTTGCAAATGAATAAAATTAACACAGAGGCAAAACCCGGTTTTTGCAGCCGGAATGCAATTGCGGAGGCTTAAAAAGGAAAAGAATAATAAAAAATATATAGCTCCCGGCGGAACTTGAACCCGGAGCAAATGAACGAGAGTCCGGAACCGTTACCACTGCACTATGTTACTCGTGTAGAATAGAGGCATGATGAAAAAAGGCATTCTGAGTTATTCAGTCGTGCTGGTTTGAAAGCTCGCCACCTTCGCCGAATGACTCGAGCACGTTTTTTTCGGTCAGTAACTGATCGAACTGTCGCTTTTGAGTCACTCTGTTTTAAGCATTTCACCTAAATTAAACAAGAATGTCACAGTCCGTGTCTATGGTGCAAGGCAGGAGACCGTCTCATTGTAGCCAAGTTACGACAGTTGCTCGATTGACGCATTTCACGTCTTCGATATTGTGTCTGAGATAATTTCCCAATGAGCTGCCTTTAAAAACGGAATGTCCTGCAATTGTAGTATGCGCTGGAGGTTTCTTTTGGATGGGTAAGGACCCTTGAGATGCGATATCGTCGTATAATTATGTCAAGCGAGAGGCCCTTGACATTGGAAGTGGGAACTTCGAAAGTAAAGTTGCCAGCTACTCGGTATGCACGAGCTAAATTGAACGCCGAAGTAGTGGCTTCGAGAGTTCTGAGGTCAAGGTCGAGAAAATTGGGGGAATCCCAATTAGTGCGCA
>NC_090261.1:18234851-18242351 GCF_037325665.1 Littorina saxatilis
AGACATTCGTAAATGTTCTTAACCATTCGCCACCATTCGTCTCTGTTTGCGAACATCAGCAACATGCTCCTAATATTCGTAAGAAAGTCATATTCTGAATGTTTCGCAACGTACTCGTAAGTATTCGCAAACCATTCGTAATCATCGTAAAGGTATGCGTAGCGCTCGCAAGCATTCGTAAGGATTTTATTCGTGCACATTTTGCCATCTTGCGAATGGTTGCGAATTCATTACGAATTTCTCAGGAATGTTTTGACCATTTCTTCCCAATCATAAGAATGTTGCGAAAGCCTTACGAATGCTTGCGAGTGGCTGCAATTGCTTGCGAATGTTTTAAAAACAGTAGGAATATCTTGCAAACGTCTTGCAACTAAACGGCGATTTTGATGCGTATGTATTCTCAATGATCGGAACACATTCGCAAGCACTCGCAACCATTTGTAAGACATTCGCAAGGATTGGTAAGGCTTCCAATTTTTTATATTATTCATGTCCATGTGTCTATTTTTTTGCCGAATACAACATGTTCATATTTGCAAGGATATTCGGCACAATGTAAAGACAGGCATAACGAATGGTTGCGAATGGCTTGCTAGCGCCACGAATACATTGCGATGATTACAAATGTCTTGTGAGTACTAACGAGTACGTTGCGAAAAAAATAGCAATATGACTTCCTTGCGAATGTTAGGAGCAAGTTGCTATGTTCAAAACAAGAGACGAATTGTAAGGAATAGTTAAGAACATTTACGAAAGTCTTGCGACCATGTCCCGATCATTGTGAATTATTGGAAAATGCTATTTTGCAAGGGCAATTCAGCACAGTGTAAGAGTAGCTTAAAAAAATCTGTCATGCATATTCTTTGTTTGTTTGTTGCGGTGTTGATAATGCCCCTATTTGAAAGCTAGTAACAGATTAAGAAGGCCATGCAAATAAAAGTGACAGAACACATTTCTTCATATGATCTGACGCAAGAGGAGGAGCGATGAGTGATTATATGACTATTCCTTTCGTCCAGTCTTAGATTTTATAGTGTAAGTCATCAAATCATGAGTATACATGAAATGACATCTTCTAGCAAACAACGAACGTAATAACGAACTTCTTTGTAGTTGTATAAATTCGTTTTCTACCAATCTTGTAGCTATGTGTGTAAGTATTGCGAATATTCGTGTCTCTGCTGAGTATACAATTCAAAACGATTATTTTTTGTGTTGCTTGTGTCGGTGATTTAGTTCATTGCCGCACGATGTTTTTCAACTGCATCCGTCGCGATATAACCTTCGTGGTTGAAAACGACGTTAAACACCAAAGAAAGAAAGAAAGAATCAACTGCATAGTTGTTATCGCTGTTTGGGATGTTGTGCTGCAAATAGTTTTGACAATGTGTGTGTCAGAAGGGAAACTTTTTGAAAAAAGGCCGTACCCCTCACACCACGGCGTACACTGAGCACATAGTTGCTGTGGTGTTAACCGTTGTATACCAAGTGCTGAAGGGAGCACAGCTTATGTCTTATTCCTGGCGTCAAAGCAAACTGACACACCTTTTGTTGCAAAGTACATCCCACAGGTCTGGAATTATCATGCTGCTAATGGTAGCACCGAAGTGGCGGATTTGACGCAATCATACTACAGGCGCCAAACACCATTGGCGAATCTACTTGTGACTTACCAACACTCAGGCATCACGGTATCTTTCACATTGTGTCAGATGAGCTTTAAAACTCTGTGCTGACATATCGGAGCTTTCACCATGGTGCACACGTTTTGAGGAAAGGGACCAAGGTGTGAATTCCGAGTAGTGTTGAGAAGTCAGTGTACTGATTCCACAAAGCGTTGACATACTAATGTCAGAGTTTACATGTTGTCGTTGACAGCAAAAAGTACTGGCCAGTTCTGTGTGGAAACGTCAGGGAAACACACAAGGGATTGACGCAAGAGCACAAAAAGCAGTGACGTGACGTGGAGCACTAAAATGTCATGGCGTCCTTCATGATATGGCTGATGAATTTGAAGAGGTCGGACCACGCTTGCTCTACTTCCGAATTCCACTGGTCGCCGCTCACTGGCTCGATGGCCCAGATAAATTGTGGTCCAATCAACTGAAACATGTGTAAAAAATAGTGGGTTACTATCAAACAGTTTGTGTGTGTGTGTGTGTGTGTGTGTGTGTGTGTGTTTGATCGCTGGCGGGCTAAGCTTGACAAAGAAAGGCACACATACACCAACACAGAGAGAGAGAGAGACAGAGAGAGAGAGAGAGAGAGAGAGAGAGAGAGAGAGAGAGAGAGAGAGAGAGAGAGAGAGAGAGAGAGAGAGAGAGAGAGAGAGAGAGAGAGAGATAACAGATAAGATAAGAATTTTCCCCGAATACGCTAGTACTAGGGTCCAGCAGACTTTAATTGTCTTGTCTGTGTGTGTGTGTGTGTCTCGACTTAACAGCTTATTGCTTGGAAACTACTGGGCGCAGTTCGTTCAAAAGTTGACACACTAACTTCAGAATAGGTCCGATTGATCGTATTAAAACTTCATAATGTTACCTGGGACCTAAATGCGAAATAAACCACAAAAAAACGACTTGGCGGTGGGAGGAATTTGCGGAGCCACATCCAGCCAGGCAGTCTGATAGAACAGCCGAACGCGTCACACAGTGACGAGAAATATAGCGTCATAAAAAGATTACGTCACGGTCGAAAGTCTTTGACGTCAATAAATGCATCATCCCTGTAGTATTTTTCTCTCGCGCGGTGTGTGTGTGTGTGTTCATTTTGTGCACATGTGTTAGTGTTACTGTTTGTGTGTGTGTGTGTGTGTGTGCGTGCGCGTGCATGAGTCTGTGTGTGTGTGTGTGTGTGTGTGTGTGTGTGTGTGTGTGTGTGTAAGAAAGAGAGAGAGAGAGAGAGTGTGTGAATGTGTGTGTGCATTTTCACTGTGATCAAATAAAAGAGAAAGGCCAGTCACCACGCACATCCTCGCATGCAATGTATTTATATAGCAAAGGGAATGCCTGTAATTCACACAGAGCAATCACTTAGTCTTAAACGTGCACAAGACAAAAACTTTCATACTGGGGGAGCGAGCCAGTCTGAAGAGTACTCGGGTCCAGCGCGAGCGTTTTTAATTATTTTATTTACGAGGGTAATGATATAAGCAGTACATGCTTTTTTACTATCAGCCCTCGCCCATGAGAGAGAGACAGAGAGAGAGAGAGAGAGAGAGAGAGAGAGAGAGAGAGAGAGAGAGAGAGAGAGAGAGAGAGAGAGAGAGAGAGAGAGAGAGAGAGAGAGAGAGAGAGAGTCTCCGATTGGCTTCGTCGAACACCATTCGCGATTCTCAGTAAAAGTACGGTTAACACCACATAGGTATCATTCACATTAAGTTGACTGAACCTGCACTGACAATAAAAAACGTTAGTTTTAGTGTCACTTCAATGTACATGTATTGATAGGTAGAGCGACACACACACACAAATACACACACGCACGCAAACCACGCAAACACGAACGCTTTCAATCTTTTGTTCTGTCTCTCAGCCAAGAGATAAAAGAACAAGAAAACAACCATCAATTTTAAACAAACAAACAAGCAAACAAAACAAACACCAAGGAAAAACAAACAAAACAAAACTCCAAGAATAGCATAAGAACTTTTAATTAATCAAACAAAATGTCTCTGGAACTTTGACCCCTAATGTTTAAAGTGTGTCTAAACCCTGCAAGTACAGGTTTGAGTGTGTGTAGAGGGGTTCCAGTTAAAACATTTTTCTGCACTTTAACCGCTCTGCACTCAGCAGTTCGCCAACTGGCATGCGTGCTAAATTTGCTGATCCGGACTTTTGATCCAAGCAAATAAGAGAACAACGTTGAAGTGACAATGACTAGGTTTAAAATGTCCCTTATCAGAAAGTTCAACCTCAGTCCTTTGATGTTTATTAAACACATTTTCATATAAAGTTGGCGCTTCATATGGAAAAGTGGCTTTGAAATTGACCCTAATCCTTCTTTGGGCTCTGTAAATGTCGTTTGGGGCTATGGTTGTAAAACGGTATCTACTGGTCACCCCAATGTATAAACTGAAAACTCTTTCTGCACCAGAACACGCAGAAAGGATTGTATCTGCCTGATGTCTGATGCTTTTCAAAATCCCCAACCACTAACACCTTCAAAACGGACATTAACTGACACTGTTGTTTTTCCCTATATAATCCTTACTATTTTTCCGAGACGTCGTCGTGTTGTGTATTTAGCTTGCCACAACCTCATACATGGTCCTAAAAGTTAAAGTTGAAGAAAATACTAAAGATAAATGAACAAGCTGACGCAGTGTCATTCGCACCGTGAATCCCCCCATGGGAACATACTAAAGTCTGGTTCCAAATAGGCTCAATTTCCTTCTATTTCTTTGTATTTCTCCCTCGTAGGGGTGGGGTTGTTCAAACCAAAGGCACCTTTAAACCAAAACTCATATCACACATCTTACAATACTAAGACACTCAGCAGTGAAAGGGTGTCTGCTGGTAAAAAATTCCAAACAATCCTAAAAGTACTTCACTACTAAACGTGCTTTTAAAAAGAGCAGTTATTTTTCCCTCTATATTCAGTATTGTGTTTTCTGCGAACATGTAGTCTATTTAGATGGTTGTCATGTGCACATGAGTTGCTAAAGCGTTTTCAGTTGGGCATATGTCGAAAAGCAAAGAATTAGCCCTTTGAAAACCATCAGAACTGTCACACAAAAATAACATTTACCTATCTCACCAACTGACCAAACATAGGGCTTTTCCTTATGTATTATGTATTGTCGTGTTTTTTGTAGCATACTTGTGAAAACAGCCACCACTGTTGTAAATGATACTTTAAAGAGCATTATTTCATTTTTACAGTTGAAGGACAACCTGGACTGCTGTTTTACAATCAGCCAAAATTTTCTTAACAAACGTATGTTTAAGAACAACTCCCATAGTGAAATTGAAGGAAAACAAAGTGAAAACCCCCCTGCCATAGAGGAGCTAAAGAATCAACAATAAACGACTGCATGGATAGCTTGATGCACGAATGCATTGCGGACATGTTTGTCTCCAACCAAGAGAAAGTTCCAAAAAATCCCCTTTGTGCTTCTTATTATACAGTGACGTCAAAGACAGCCTTTTCTGCTGTTCATACATTCAGGGGTTATGGTTACGTAGTTGTAGCCATACTGCCATCCAGATTTATTTTTTCCTTGCGAGCAGTCACAGGGTGTTTGTGCTGTCTGCCAACCGTCAGACGACCCCGCCCAAGTCTGTTAAGGGACCGTTTGACCGTTATAGAACGCGTCTTTTTGATTTTTTAGCACATTTGGAAACGGTTGATTTGTATACAAGTTGGATTGTATACATGTTTTGAAGTGACCTTGACCCTGATCTATGAAAAAAATCTTTCAAACTTCATAATTGTGTGGGGCACATGTTATATACTGATATTGAGCCACATTTAGTCACATATCATCAAGGTCAAGGTCACTTTGCCCCTTATGAAATGTGACTGAAACGGGCAATTGAATCACTAAAAGTGACAATGTCTCTTTGTAGAAAGTGCCAATAAGTATGTTTATGCTTCCTATGTCTTGAATTGATAGCTTTGTGATGTGTGACCTTTGATGATCTTGACCTTGGCCAAAGGTCATGTGTAATTTGGTAGGAAAAATCTGTAAACCAGTTCTAATAGTGTGCAATGTCCTTGCCAGCTTCAGTTGTTAGACCTTCACCTTCAAGGTCACCTGAAGGTCAAGGTCACTTTAAGACAAAGGTCAAGCATGAGAGTCGCATGGGCTTTGCTTTGTTAAGATTTTTTACCAAGACACATGGATTTCTTTACCCGGCTTGGTCACATTTTTCATAGGGGTCAATGTGACCTTGACCCTAACGATATGTGACCAGATGTGGCTCACTATGAAATTCTAACAAACGCCCCACTCAGTGTTTAAGTTTGTAAGAGATATCGTCCATAGTAAAGTTAAAGGGGTAAGCTCACATCAAAATATTTCTACATATCAACTTTGAAGGGCTCCTCTGACCTTGACATTGAAGCGAGGTCAACCAAAATGGTATCAGAAGATAAGGCTTTCTTTTTCTTGTATACCATACAAAACTAAGCCCGCTGTTTTTAATTTGTTTTCCAGAAAACTGGCACAATGTGAAATTTTGCAGTTTTTAGACCACATTAATTCTCCCTGTGACCTTGACCTTATGGTTCTCAAGTATCTTTTTTGAGCTCTTGGGGTCATACAACATTTTGCAACATTTGGTGTTTCTTCACTTCATAGCGTTGGAGAAATATCCAAAGGTAATGTTCAGTACAGACATAAAGACGGGCAACGGACAACGGCTGGACGACCAGGGTGAGTATGTACGCTCACTTTTGCTACACATGCGAGCAGCGGCTATTATCCGTTGTTCACAAAACATTCCTATATAATGTTTAGAAACAATAGTAGGGATAAAAATCAACCGTTTCCAACTGTGCCAAAAAATCAAAAAGACGCGTTCTATAACGGTCAAACGGTCCCTTAACAGACTTGGGCGGGGTCATCTAACGGTTGGCAGACAGCACAAACACCCTGTGACTGCTCGCAAGGAAAAAATAAATCTGGATGGCAGTATGGCTACAACTACGTCGTTTAGTGTAACCATAACCCCTGAATGTATGAACAGCAGAAAAGGCAAGCTAAATACACAACACGACGACGTCTCGGAAAAATAGTAAGGATTATATAGGGAAAAACAACAGTGTCAGTTAATGTCCGTTTTGAAGGTGTTAGTGGTCGGGGATTTTGAAAAGCATCAGACATCTGGGCCCGTATGCTTATGGGGGAAGTTCGCGACAACTCCCGAAGTTTTGAGTGACATCGGAAGTACTTGCCTCATTTTCGTATGCATGGGCCGGAAAAAGGGTTCACCTCGAAGCAAAGCGAGGAAGTAACTCAGGGTATTTTGCGACTACTTCTAAAGTTTTGAGTGACATCGGAAGTACATCCTCACTTTCGCATGCATGGGACGAAAAAAGAGTTTACTTTGGAAGCTAACGAGGAAGTAAATGAGGGTAAATGTACTACAGCCAGACCCAGTAGTAAACACGCTACTTCCACAGTTTCTCAGTGCAAAAAGGCAGGGCTTTTCTTCAGTTTTTCATATCAAACCGAGCTGACGCAAATGAAAGTCCCAAAGAGAGAAAATAGAGGGAAAAGTCGTATCTTGTGCATGCATTTCGTGCAAATTTCCCTGAATACAAGTTGCCAGCTTTGACTTTTGTTTGTTCTGGGTCATTGGCCACCACTCTTTCATTCCCGCTTATACGAGGGGGTTACTGTGTTTCTATGAAAATGGGCGTCGCTGTGTGCGTGTGTTTGTGTGCGTGTGTGTGTGTGTGAGTGTGTGTGTGTGTGTGTGTGTGTGTGTGTGTGTGTGTGTGTGTGTGTTCGAGTGTTGAAGTGTAAGTTTCTGCTATTTTTTTGTCATTGCT
>NC_090261.1:18244851-18257351 GCF_037325665.1 Littorina saxatilis
AAAGGTGCAGAACGCCCCTCCGTGTCTACTTTCTTTTTGAGCGGCACACGTGCCATTTTCGTTGACTGCCATGTTGATAGAAACGTGCGCATGCGTATTAGTAGGGATTCCCCCAATTTCCCCGACCCTGACCTTAATACTCTCGATGTCACTACTTTGGCGTTCAAGTCAGTTCATGCATAGTGAACAGTTAGAAAGTTGACTTCGGGAGTTCCCACTTCGAAAAGAGGCCTCTACTTCCAGTGTTTCTTACTTCTTGTTCATGCATACGGGCCCAGGCAGATACAATCCTTTCTGCGTGTTCTGGTGCAGAAAGAGTTTTCAGTTTATACATTGGGGTGACCAGTAGATACCGTTTTACAACCATAGCCCCAAACGACATTTACAGAGCCCAAAGAAGGATTAGGGTCAATTTCAAAGCCACTTTTCCATATGAAGCGCCAACTTTATATGAAAATGTGTTTAATAAACATCAAAGGACTGAGGTTGAACTTTCTGATAAGGGACATTTTAAACCTAGTCATTGTCACTTCAACGTTCCCTTCACTAAAGTGGCTAAGATGCCTGGACTATTTGCTGAGAACTCCCGAAGCGCCAGCCAAGTGCCTGTGACGTAGCGATGGGAGCAGAGCATAATGGCTGACAGCCGTGCACACAACGTGTTGAACCACAATCGCGTTGTGCCATAATATGTTTGAACCTCGAGCACGAGAAAATGAAAGGAACGTGGAAGAAAATCATCTTTCTGACAACAACAGCATGATTACTCGCATTGGGAACACAGACTGGTGAGTAACGAAGTCACGTTTTATTTTGGGTACAAGCAACCGAGAAAAGGAAATTCAGTCTGACAGGATGTGTCAAGCTTGGAGTCTAGATCTAGATCTGAACTGTGACATGCGTACCTTTTGTGTGGGTGTTTGTGCACTAGGCTAACTTGGTTTTTCAGTCTGTCTCCAGAGCTAGTGTCTATTTTGGATATATGCAAGAAATGCACTAGGCCTCCAGAATGAACATTTTATAGAAGCAAACTCACGAAGATCGACACGCACGAGCTTTTGACGAAGGCGAATCTGGCAGTCCCTAGTGTTTACATTTTGAGTTGGCAAGTTACATTTTTAGAACTAATGTTATTATTTCTTTCTGATGAAATCTAAGAATACTTCCAACATGTGTGCATTTGCAACATCCGGCGGAAGGATGGAAACCAGTGAAGATTGTTTGTGATACTTTCAGGTCTGAATGTGCCAACTGTGTGGAGATGGAGAAAGTGGAGGAATGCAACTGCTGCACAGTCTACTAAAATTATGAAGAAGCTGAATGTATTACTTTTTAATTGGCATTAGTTAAATTACATATTTTTTAAGGAAAAGAGCAAAGGAAAAGTGTGACTATTTTGCAACATAGATGCAGAGGTTATTCATTACTATAAATAGTCTGTAAAGCCTTAACTTCATAATGTCTGTTAGAAGTTTAGTTCTTACACTAATTTCATAGTTAACCGTAAGTTATAACAATACTGTTATGTTTGCAGACCTCCCGAAAAAATTGGCTTTACATGCATCACGCAGCTCCCATCATTTGAAAGCGTCTGCCTATAAACACGGATGTGCTGGAGACGGCCTATTACCAGTACCGGGAGGAGCATGGGTTTTTACAGGCTACTCTTGAGGAGTAAGTGACACACCTATCTTTCTTTATCAAGCATGTACTTGTCACATCATCGTGATGTGTTGGCAGATACTTCTAGGTCTGTTCCACATGACACCATACACCCATCCATTTACACACCTGAAGAAGAAGGTGACGGAAGATTTTTTTTTAATTTGCAGGTTTAAAGCAATCCTTGTTTTTCATGTCTTAAAAGTTTTTCTTCTCACAAAGTTGAAAGTTGGTCCATTAAAAAAAAAACCCATTAAATTAAAAGATAAAACATACAAGTGCACACATAGTATTTTCTCTTCTTGTCGATCACGCGTCTATATTGTGATGTGTTTGACATGGTATGATGCATATAATATAGTATATACAAACCAGTAAATATTATATTGTTATCCTCGGATCTCTCCACACTGAAGTCCAGAAGTGAATAGTTTATACACTTTGTGTGAAACAAGATCAACATAATGCTGGAAAGAAACACATTTTGGAAAGTACATTTTAAACATAAATAACTAGGTAAAAATGAAAGATTTACATGGATCTTGTCATACTGTCACACACACACACACACACACACACACACACACACACACACACACACACACACACACACACACACACACACACACACACACAGCCATGAAACAAGCCATTCTATCAATCCCACTGTATTCACGAAAAATAAGTGTACTTTGCACACCTTTTGTAGGAACACCCTGCCGGACTATGCAACACACACTTATGTCACAGATTTTGTGATTATTTTTCAGGAAGTACCGCTACATAGGATTCAGACAGCTTGTGAGGTGTGCTAGGGAGGAAAATCAGGATACCTTTACCTTCATGTGGAGTACGGGCCATCAGATATGCATTTCCGTCTGATGTACTACAGAGGTTTTGAGTGGTCTGAGCTTGAATGAAAATGGTAACATGAAAATGTATTTATAATCTAATACATCACTTATGAAATAAAAGAGTAAAATCTGTAATTCCTTGCAAGTGCATTTTGTTCAGTATTGTCGTTGGTGTCAACATCAGCGGGAAAAAGTGGGATCAGTTTGGTTATCTTGTACTGTATGGTGCTGCAGCTTCTTATCGGTATGGGGGGTGATATGCAGCGGCCCAAGAGTCAGGTTTGTTACAAAATTCCTCTGGGAAGGAAGCTTCTAAGGCACCTGGATCCTCTGTCAGCTTCTCAAACAGACGTTGAAGCAATCTTGACACGTGACCTGTAAATGTAACGGTGGATAGCTCAGGATGAGATAGTCGTGAAAAGGCATTATTAGCACGGAACCAAGTACAGCTTTTATGCTTGGAAAAATGCATTTAAGGAAGAATGCTGCAGTTCTAGCGAATACCCAACTGAAAAAACATTTGTTAAGCCTTTAAATGTAATATTTCTCTCTCTGTCTTTTCCCTCTTCAGTTGTGTGTGTGTGTGTGTGTGTGTGTGTGTTTGGGTAAATTGCCAGAATTCTGGAGTATAAAAAAAGAAGAGGATTTTCATTTGTGTGTGTGTGCCAGCAGTCAGTAATTACCCTGCATGTAACTTACCATAAGCTCGTGACCCTTTGCACTTCCTCACACTGTACTCTCCTTTCTTTCCTTTTGGGAATGTGATGGACAACGTCGGATTTCCTTCCTCATCAAGCGCATCACCTCTGTCCCCATTTTCATTGTAATGCTGAGTGGCAAGGAACAGCCTGAAAACAGGATACAAATTTAAATGCACTGAATCAATGACTCTCAGTCATAATTCCACGCTTTACTAAATATTAGGCAGATACCTCATTTAAAATCACTCCATGTGTATTTATTGTATAATTCTCATTAATAGATCTTATTAAAAAAAAAAATGCAGAACTGAATGTGTAAATTGTAATATTGTTTGTTCATCTGTTCCCTCCCTTCAAGTTTATTTTTGAACAATTCTGAGAATACAATTTTAACTAAGCTACTCACAAAAAGTTAAGGATCACTTGCACACAAATTCATAACTTTCCAAATAAGAAAGCCAATGCGTTGGTATTTGGCAAACGTTTAATTCAATGCTTTGGTGATAACGATACAACATTTCCTTCAATTTCAAGCAATCGTTTGGTCTGTACATTTTATCAAAGTGTGTACGTATCGAAATTGAATTTCACAAAGTCGTTGAAATCACAAGACATGGCATTCAGATGCTCCCAAACGTTCAGTAATGCGTGTAACCGCCCTGGCTGTTCTGGCACTCGACGCAGCGAGTCCTCATAGAGTTGACCAGGGTGGTGAAGATCCTCTGTGGAAGCGCCTGCCACTCAGCATGCAGCATCTGGTAGAGGTGCTGGACATCCCTGGGAGGGGGGTGGTTGCTCCTCACTTTGCGATCCAACTCATCCCAGAGGTTCTCAATCGGGTTGAGATCGGGACTGCATGCTGGCCACTCCATTCTGTTGACTCCAGACTGCTGCAGGAAGTCGTTGACCACCCTTGCCCTGTGGGGGCGAGCGTTGTCATCCTGGTAGACAGCCTGCGGTCCCATCTGCTGCAGTGTAGGCACAGCCAGCGGTCGAAGGATCTCATCCCGGTATCGGAGGCCAGTCAGGTTACCCTGTACATGAAACAAGGGTGTTCTGTGGTGAAGGCTGAAGGCCCCCCAGACCATTACAGAACCTCCACCAAAGGCCCCCTTTTCTTCGACAGTGGCGTCAATGTAGCGTTCCCCTTGGCGCCTCCAGACCCTCAGTCGGTCGTCGTTGTGGTTCAGGGTGAAGCGTGATTCATCACTGAACAGGACCTGGGACCATTGCTGACGTGTCCACCTCACGTGACGTCTGCAGAAGGCGCGGCGTGCTGCCCTATGGGCTGGAGTTAAGCGTGGCCGTACAGCTGGGCGACGAGAACGGAGGTTAAACCCATGAAGGCGATTCCGTATGGTCTGCTGGCTGATGTTGGTGTTAGTAGCCACCCTCAGCTGCCTTCGAATAATGCAGGAAGAGGCTGTTCTTGTTTGCAAGGCTAGTCGTTCAATGAGACGATCTTCACGTGGAGTTTGTCTTCTTTGGTCGCCCAGGTCTGCGTCTTTCCTGGACCCTCCCTGTGGCTGTGAAACGTTGAATCAGTCTGACAATGACCGAGATGGACACGTGAAGTCGCCTGGCCACTTCTCGCTTGGGGACACCATCTTGGAACCATGCAACAGCTCGTCCCCTCTCAAACTCGTTCAATTTTCGTCGTGGAGGCATTGTCAAATAATGCCTAATACTGGTGGTATGTCTTCTCAGAAAGCCAAGCAAGTGACAGCATCTCACACATAAACAGCAGTGCTTGAACGTGCATAATGGTTTTTCCATGTGGCTTGTGCAAAGTGTTCGGGCAAAACGGTCCAAAACAAGGTCCTTTTTCGCAAGTTTCCGCTTTTTCTTTTGCTACCAAGCTCAGTAGTAGAGATACCGTGCAATTTTACCACTAACACAACATCGCCCACTTACAGCTGAACAAGAATTCATAACAATTTGGTTTGACTGAGAAATAAATAACAGTAGCGAACTGATTTTATTGAGCACCTGTTTTCTCATAGTGATCCTTAACTTTTTGTGAGTAGTGTATAAATCAATGTCATACATAAAACAAGGAAGACAAATTGTGTAGAGATCTCAATTCCTTATTTTCATTTTTTTTTTTTTTTAGGATATCATCAATATGCAATGTCATTGCTTTAAAACAATTGCATCAAAATGATCTCCCTTGATCTCTTGCACAAGACATTTGTTTCAACTATTTGTTTATTAGATTTGGGAGATTTTACAGGAATGAATCTAAAAATCAATGACTTAGATATTTTTACATTGTAAAAAAAATCTGCTGGAGGTATGATGTGTGTTCCGCTCCCACTCCCAGTCCCATCGCTACGTCATCTGCCGACGTTTCTATTTTTAGCATCATCGTCTTGTTTCAGCTGAAGGCTGGCAGGTGCGAGCTTTTACGGACTTTTCCCACTCGCTGCGTCTGCTCCTCGCATCTTCGGGCCTTTGAAGGGGTGGGAATGGAATGCATCTGGGTGTATGTTTGCATTGGTAATAAGGGTTTTGGGTTGAAAAATGGGGTTTAGATGCACTTTAATTAAAGCGGGAGAAAAAGGGACACAATAGGCCTAGTTATGTAGAAATTAAACGGTTACTGGACAAGTCAACTCCAGGTGCACGGTGCTCCGTGCACCATGGCCCGTATGCATGAGGAGGAAGTCAGCAACACTGGAAGTAGAGGCCTCTTTCGGAAGTGGGAACTCCCGAAGTTTAACTTTTCAACTGTTCACTATGCATGAACGCCGGAGTGGTGACTTCGAGAGTATTCGGTCAAGGTCGCGAAAATTGGGGGAATCCTAGTACGCATGCGTTTGTTAACGGTAAGCTTGCCACCAGAAGAAACAAATCTCATCGCGAGTTCAAAAAGGCGAACGTTGAGCGCGCTGTACTACTAACAGCGTTATTGCTTGTTTTTTTTTGAATGGTTAAACGAAAGGGTGTGATGATTGTCTTGGAATCGAATGACTGTCTATGACAAATGACTTTGTTGGTTTGAATGTTAGGAGAAGAGTAAATGATTATGTTGAACTTTTTTTTTTTTTTGGGGGGGGGGGGGGGGGGATCTCAGCTGCTTGCTTCAACCCTTTATTTTTTTATTTTGTTGTTGTTGCGGGGAGTATCGGGCCCTCTTCATTGATCTTTTTTTCTTTTCTTTTTTTCTGCTTTTTATATTAATTTTTCTACTTTAAATGTACCTATAACGTTAACAATACTATTTCTAAATGTATTTTAAACACGCCCCAAAAACTTCCTTTACGGTAATTTTTAATAATCATATCATATTTACAAATCACTTTATCCTCAACGCATTTCCAAGTGAACATAATTTTGGGGCACACAAAAACAAAAACAAATCAGTATAATCAATTTCGTTCTCACAATAAGTACAACAATTACTGTATGTTAAACTTGTGTTTAATAATTTTATATCGGTAAAACTCTTTGTTGGACAAACATAGATTGGTTATAGAGAAACTTTGGGTTACTGGTAAAGTTTAAAAGGAAGAACATTATGCAGTAGACCGTAAATAACTAAGTTTAGTGACTTGTTCCTTATTTATTGGGGAAATGTCTGTCAAGAAGTTTAGAAAAGACAATACTGTTCATCGGTGTTTTAATTTGTTTTCCCTCGTTAATTTTTGATTACGATGGCGATGCATGGTTATGTACAGTTAAAAGTCAAGATTTGATTTTTTTTTTGAAAGCATAGGACAGTTTCTTTACGCGTTTAAAAAAAATTAACACAGAGGCAAAAACCGGTTGTTGCAGTCTGAATGCAATTGAGGTCTATTAAAAAAAAGGTTAATTAAAAAAAAAAAATTTAGCTCCCAGCGGCACTTGAACCCAAAGCGTCGGATTGCAATTCCGAATCCGTAACAACTGCACTATGCTACTCGTCTAGAAAAACACTATGCAAAGATGTGTTATCGTGGTAGTTTGAAAGCTCACCATCTTCGCCGAATGACTCGAGCACGTTTTTTTCGGTCAGTAAATGATTGTACTGTCGGTTTTGAGGCCCGCTTTTCAAGCTTTTCACCTAAATTAAACAAGAATGTCACAGTTCCGTGTCTATGGTGCAAGGTAGCCGACCGTCTCATTGTAGCCAAGTTGCTCGATTGACGCATTTCACGTCTTCAATATTGTGTCTGAGCTCATTTCCCAATGAGCTGCCTTTAAAACCAGAATGTCATGCAATTGTAGCATAAATTGGAGGTTTCTTTTAGATGGATAAGGACCTTTAAGATATCGTCGTATAAATGATGAAATTAACTTTGAAAGTGGGAACTTTGGAAGCAAAGTTGCCAGCTTCTCGGTATGCACGAGCTAACTTGAACGCCGAAGTAGTGGCTTCGAGAGTCCTGAGGTCAAGGTCGAGGAAATTGGGGGAATCCCAATTAGTGCGCATGCGTTTGTAAACGGTAGGCTTGGCGACCAGAAGAAACAAATCTCATCGCGAGTTCGTAAATGGGCGAACGTTGATCGCGCTGTAGCTTTTACTATAGTTGTTGTTTTTGACTGGTTGAACGAAATGGTCTGTTCAAAGCTGTGATGATTGTCTTGAGATTGAATGACTGTCTGTAATAATGATTTTGTTGACCAGAATGTTGGGGAGAATAAAACTTCTTTTTTTTATGTGGTAGCGAAGTCGGTTATGTTAAACCTCTTTTTTTTTTTTTAATGATTGTGTATCAGTAAAACTGTTTGGTTAGAGCGAAAGTTTTGGGCTACTGGTCAATTTAAAGTATCAGTAAAAGTGTTTGGTTAGAGCGAAAGTTTTGGGCTACTGGTCAATTTAAAAACTCAAGTTTTTTGGGGAATCAAGATATAAGGTGTAGTGAAAGGAAGATAAGTTTAATTAGTCTTCTTCTTCTTCTGCGTTCGATGTTGGTGGCCGTGCTAGATCCTCAGACCAGTGGCTGCCAGGAAGTCCGCAGTCTTGCGCAGTTCGTCGGCAGGACCCCAGAGTTTGGCTCCAACACTGGTCTCTTCTTGCCAGAACTTCTGGCGTATTGTCTCTAGATGGGGGCAGTTCTGGAGAATGTGCTCCGGAGTTTGCTCTTCCGAGCCACATTCACAGTGTGCGTCATCCGCAAGGCCCAGTCTCTTGAGGTGTTTCTTCAGTCCACAGTGCCCTGTCCTTAGACGGAAAATGGTGGTTTGGCTTCTCCGGTCTAGTTTGTTGATGGGGTCTTCCTGTGGGTTGTAGTCTCCGTTTCTCTTTTTCCAGTTTTCTTTCTTCTTCCGTTGTAGAAGAGTCTTGGCTTCTTTGTACGAGGTGGAGTTGTGTGGTTGGGGAAGTCTCGCGCCTCCTTTTGCCAGCCTGTCCGCTTCTTCATTGCCGGCAATGCCGACATGAGCCGGTATCCACTGGAGCACCACCTTGTTGTGTTGAGACAGGGTGCTGAGGCAGTTGTCGAGTTGCCTGGTGGGGAGGTCAGTGGGGCCAGACAGAAGGGACTGGAGGGCGGACAGGGAGTCAGTGAGGAGGACGATGTTTTGCCGACTGCGGTCTTCCCCTGCTGCGTGCTCTGCTGCAGTGATGAGGGCGTGGAGCTCGGCCCTGTAGTTCGAGCTCAGGTCACCAGCTGGGACGGAGAGGGAGGTGGTAGTCCCGTTTGGGCGACGGATGTAGACGCCACTGCCTCCATTCCTTACGGCGTTCTCTGAGGAGCCGTCTGTGTAGACGTGAGTCCAGGTGCAATGTGGGTAGCGATCCTGAATCATCTCCATGGCGAGGGCCTTCTGGACATGTGGTGACTGTTCGCCCTTTGCTGTCAGTCCTGGTACATCTGTTCTGACTTCATGGAAGCTCTTGCGTGGGGCCCAGACGTCTGAGACGAGTGTCTCACAGCAGTTGGGGTCGGCTTCCAGAGCTTCAGCATACTCCGTTTGGAGGTCCTTGACCTGATGTTTGAGGCTCTTTCGTTTCAGCCTGTTCTTGGTGCCCTTGTTGAGGTTTTGGTGAAGTGGGTGAGTGGTCAGTCTCTTCATCTTCTCTCCCTGGAGGACAGCTTTGTACTCTCGTCTGTCCTCGAGTGGTTCCAGGTCTGCTGTTTTCTCCATTTCTTGGATGGGTGTACTTTTCATGGCACCGAGGATGATCCTTAGCCCCATGTTCTGGACTTTGTCCAGCTTTCCTTTGTTGGTTTTGGAGGCAGTGGTCCATGTTGAGGAGGCGTATTCCATGACCGGTCTGACAGCGCCTGTGTAGACCTGTTTCAGAATGCCAGAGTTTGCGCCCCACTGGGTTCCTGCCAATTTCTTCATGAGCGAGAGCTTCTTCATCGCTCTTCCTTCTGTCGCTTCAATCTGCGGCTTCCACGTCAGACGTGTGTCCAGGGTGACTCCCAGAAACGTTGGCGTGTCGACCTGTGGGACTGCTTGGTCTTTCAGTTTCAGCAGGACCTTTTCCTTGGAGGTGGAGAGTGAGAAGAGAGTGCTGACCGTCTTGGTAGTGTTCAGCTGTAATGCCCAGTGTTCTGACCAGCTGGACACGCTATTGATGGTGTTCTGGATACGGTGTGTTGCTGTGGAGGTGTGTTCTTCTGCACACCAGACTGCAAAGTCATCCGCATGCAGGGTGTTCGAGACATGTTTTGGCACCGTTGTTGTGATGTCATTTATGTAGACGAGGAAGAGGGTAGGGGAGATCACTCCGCCTTGTGGGACACCCTCTCTCAGCTTCACGAGGTTGCTGGTCGTCCCGTCTACCATCACTCTTGCTGTTCTATTGAAGAGGAAATCACTCAGCCACTTGAACATCTTGCCATGGACGCCCGCATGCAAAAGCTTCAGTAGCAGCCCTTCCTTCCAGACTGTGTCGAAGGCCCGGGACAGATCAAAGAACACTGCCAGGACCTTCTTTTTCTCTTGGAAGGCATCTTCAATCTCCTGCGTCAGGAGGGCAAGCTGGTCTTCGGTGCTGCGATGTTGCCGGTAGCCTGTTTGGGTGGGTGCAAGGAAAGATCTGGACTCAAGAAGCGACAACAGTCTCTTGTTCACGATCCTTTCCAGAAGCTTTCCAACGCAACTGAGTAGGCTGATGGGTCGATAGCTGGATAGTTTAATTAGTAACTTTCATATTAATTGGGAAAATGTGTGTCCAAATTTTTACAAAAGATAAATTGTTGTACTTAGGTGTTAGTAAATTATGTTTGTCCTCGTTAATTGTGAACAGGATGTATGTTTATGTAAAGTTGAAAGTCAAGATTGGATTTTTTTATCCTACGCGCGTGTGTGCATGTGTGTTAGACAGAGAACACTTTATTATCTCAATTTCGAGAAACTCGGGTGTGGTGAATCACAACAAACAACATAAAACGTAAGAAAATAAATAAAATATCGAGGTGCAAATAATCAGCTCATTGTGTGTGTGTGTGGGGGGTGGGGGTGCACACACACACACACACACACACCGTTGAACACACACACACACATACACACACACGCACGCGCACACAAACAAACGCACAATTATACCCGCACACACGCACGCACAGGCACTCGCACAAATACATACAAACACTTTCACACACACACACACACACACACACACACCCTTCCCCCAACACACATGTGCGCGCGTGCACTGCAAACGAATGAATGAATGAACAGACGCACGCACGCACGCACGCACGCACACACACACACACACGCACACGCACACTCTCACACAAACACACACTCACACATGCACACACAGACGCCCATTTACATAGAAACACCCCCTCCTATAAGCGGGGATGAAATTTTAATAGTGGTGGCCAGTGACCCAGAACGAACAAAAGTCAAAGCTGGCAACTCAGGTTTGCATTCAGGGAAATTTACACGAAATGCACGCACGAGATACGACTTTTCTTTTTATTTTCTCTCTTTGGGACTTTCATTTGCGTTAGATCGGTTTTATATGAAAAACCGAAGCAAAGCCCTGCGTGTTTACTCCTGGGTTTCGCTGTAGTATAATTACCCTCACTTGCTTCCTCACTCGCTTCAAAAGTAAGCACTTTTTCCGTCCCATGCATGCGAAATTGATGATGTACTTCCGATGTCGCTCAAAACGTAGGAAGTTGTCGCAAACTACCATCAATTACTTCCTCGCTTTGCTTCGAAGTAAGCCCTTCTTCCGGCCCATGCATACGAAAGTGACGCAAGTTCTTCCGATGTCACTCAAAACTTCGGGAGTTTTCGCGAACTTCCCCCATAAGCATACTGGCACTGGAGTTGACTTGTCCAGTAACCGTTTAATTTGGGGCTTTCAGTCATGCCTCAGGCAGCTCTCCGTTTGAAGAAATACAGAGTTTCATTGACTTTTATGCAAGGAGTTAAAAACTGCAACATTTTTACGTATTAACTTTGTAATGGAGGGGCGCTGGTTCTGTGCGACGCTTAGTTTGACGAAGAACAGGACGTCACATTCCTAATGAAAACGAATATATTCACGCCGTATAAACGGTTGCGTCAACTGAAAGCCGCGTGATCGGTTGCATCGACTAAAAGCCGCGGGATCAGGACACGCGAGGTGAGTTTCTCCACAAAATTACAAATCTCTTCTCTTAATTAGTAGATTATCCCATAACTTTTGTTTACACTTTGAACTTAGGTGTTGTAGCATCACATCATCGGTTTTTTTCATTGAATGCAGTTACGTGTTTATTTACACTTGTTCAAGCGCATTTTTGTAAATTTTGACTTTCAACCTTCACCACCAAAAATCAAGCTTTCGGACAAAGCTAAAGACAATTAAGATGTAATCAATGATTATTTATTGACCATTGGGTTAAATTTTATTAGCTAATGTTACATCTTTATTTGGTGTTAAACGTCGTTTTCAACCGTTCAAGGTTATATCGCGACGGTAATGTTACATGGTTACTTCATATTTTACGGATATGTAAAGACACCAAACAGTTTGACGGTTGCACACCATGGAAGAGCATGGTTGCACGTCGCGACAATATTTGATTGCCAGCGGTTGTGCACAATGGGACATTGTCCTTCTAAATTTTGAGAGAGAGAGAGAGAGAGAGAGAGAGAGAGAGAGAGAGAGAGAGAGAGAGAGAGAGAGAGAGAGAGAGAGAGAGAGAGAGAGAGAGAGAGAGAGAGGTAAGTCGTACGACATTTTATTGCATAAACAAAGTTCATTGCAAGGGGAGGCTATGGGGGTGAGGGTCTACAAGTTAGTATACATAAGAAATTGCAAACATATTAAATGATTAGAAAACAACCTTATATAAAAGCCTGAACACAATCATTATCTTGCCTTTTCGTGTGCATG
>NC_090261.1:18262351-18274851 GCF_037325665.1 Littorina saxatilis
AACAAATACGGGCATGATGTTAAATTTAGTTACACATTCTCGATGCTTCACAGGAACGTGCTCATTTTAAAACTGCAGAGCAATCGTAACAATTGTATTGTGAATGTCGCTTAAATAGAATTAGAACGAAATTATATTCTTTTTTTGACTCACATGCGAAGCAAAAGTGAGTCTATGTACTCACCCGAGTCGTCCGTCCGTCCGTCCGTCCGTCCGTCCGTCCGTCCGGACGTCCGGACGTCCGTCCGGAAAACTTTAACGTTGGATATTTCTTGGACACTATTCAGTCTATCAGTACCAAATTTGGCAAGATGGTGTATGATGACAAGGCCCCAAAAAACATACATAGCATCTTGACCTTGCTTTAAGGTCAAGGTCGCAGGGGCCATAAATGTTGTCTAAAAAACAGCTATTTTTTTTACATTTTTCACATTTTCTCTGAAGTTTTTGAGATTCAATACCTCACCTATATATGATATATAGGGCAAAGTAAGCCCCATCTTTTGATACCAGTTTGGTTTACCTTGCTTCAAGGTCAAGGTCACAGGAGCTCTTCAAAGTTGGATTGTATACATATTTTGAAGTGACCTTGACCCTGAACTATGGAAGATAACTGTTTCAAACTTAAAAATTATGTGGGGCACATGTTATGCTTTCATCATGAGACACATTTGGTCACATATGATCACGGTCAAGGTCACTTTGACCCTTATGAAATGTGACCAAAATAAGGTAGTGAACCACTAAAAGTGACCCTATCTCATGGTAGAAAGAGCCAATAAGCACCATTGTACTTCCTATGTCTTGAATTAACAGCTTTGTGTTGCATGACCTTGGATGACCTTGACCTTGGGTCAAGGTCACATGTATTTTGGTAGGAAAAATGTGTAAAGCAGTTCTTAGTGTATGATGTCATTGCTATGTAAAGGTCAAGCATGTGAGTCGTATGGGCTTTGCCCTTCTTGTTTTTTTTTTTTTAACACGTTTTTATTTCTTCTTGGTACACGATATCAACATCAGACAGCAACATAAAATAACATCAACCATACAAAGCTATGCATAATTAATAAAATAAATAGAAAAAAAAAAAACAAAACAAAAAAACAACAACAACAACAACGGGAAAACACACTAAAGCATACAATCACACAGCCCATATTCAATACGTTTCTAAATTATGTAAACAAGCTCTTCGTCTCCTTTTTTATGTTTCTATTTGATTATTTTGTAAAACTACTCATACCACCAAGTCCTGTTCTCCGTTAAGCTGCTGCAAAATATGCAGACAATGTTTATGTTCAAGTCTAAAATGAAAAACCTCTTTAACCTCCTATTAACTCCAAAACCAAATTTCATCCCTACAAGCTCAATCAGAAAGACAATCAATCATTTGACAATATCAGAGGTTTAAATGGGTACCACTCCAGGAGAAATTTATTATATGTAAAATTGATTTTACTTAAATATTCTTCTACCTTTTTCTCAGATCTCTTTTAAATGCAGCCATTGTAGGAACAGCTTTTGCATACTTACACTTGTAAATAAAAATTTGGCATTTAATATTATAAAATAAAAAACTGTACTACTTTTGAAATATTTATCAATACCAAACAAAATAAACTTTTCACTAAAAAATATGTTCTCAACATTGTGACATTCATTTTTAACATAGTTTAACAAATAATTCCAAAATGACTGTACATATTGACACGCCCACAAACAATGTCCCTCTCATCCCTCTCGTCTCGGCATAAATGGCACATCACGTCTTCTACTACTCCCATTTGTTTTAATATCACATTTGTTGCCAAAATCCTATGTAATACTCGAATTTGAAACCATTTAAGTTTCACTTCAGAAATGTTCGTTACATCCAACACCTCTACCAGATGCTGCAGGCTGAGTGGCAGGCGCTTCCACAGAGGATCTTCACCACCCTGGTCAACTCTATGAGGACTCGCTGCGTCGAGTGCCAGAACAGCCAGGGCGGTTACACGCATTACTGAACTGTTGGGAGCATATGAATGCCATGTCTTGTGATTTCAACGACTTTGTGAAATTAAATTTCGATACGTACACACTTTGATAAAATGTACAGACCAAACGATTGCTCGAAATTGAAGGAAATGTTGTATCCTTATCACTAAAGCTTTGAATTAAACGTTTGCCAAATACCAACGCATTGGCTTTCTTATTTGGAAAGTTATGAATTTGTGTGCAAGTGATCCTTAACTTTTTGTGAGTAGCTTATATTGTGTAAAATTTTCCAATGCAATAGACGAAGACGGGTTTCTGTCCAGCGCCATTAAAATACTTGGTTGATTACTGTTATTCATATATTCAATGACGTCATCAATCATTCTAATAACAGTACTGGAATTTCTTTTTTTTAAAAACCCAACTTGATCTTCACTTATTAACTAATTGACGACTTGATTTAATCTGTTTGCAAGGCATTTCGCTAATAGTTTATAGTCGGTGTTCGTTACAGATATAGGACGCCAGTTATTTAGGTGCTCTCGTTTCAACCCCTTTCCTTTGTGTATCAGTGTGATTGCTGCTCGCTTCTGGGATACAGATAGTTCCCCTTTTTCAAAGGCTGACCAAAAAGAGGATAATAACATTTTGTTTATATTACTCCAAAAGAACTTTATGAAATTGGTTGTTATTCCATCCAATCCTGGAGCAGAATTACTTCGCATTCCCTTAAGTGCAATAAGGAGTTCTTTTTCTGTAATTTCTTGATCAATACTGCCCTTTTGCTCCTCTGATAATTTTGGGATGTCAGTGTTTTTTAAAAATTCGTCCCCAAGAAAGTTATTAAAATTGGTGTTTTTAGTGTATCTGTTAGTAAAGAAGCGGGTTTGTTCCTTTAATATTTCAGACTGACTTGTGATAAATTCATTCTCTGTTATTTCTATTCTATCTAGTATCTTATTTTTTGCGTGAGCTTTCTCTAGGTTTAGGAAATAACGCGTGTTTTTCTCACCCTCCTCAATGAATTTTATCCTAGATCTAATTTGTGCCCCTTTAGCTTCTTGTATTGTAAATAGTTCTAGCTCCTGCTTGATGTGCTCTCGCTTAGTCACCAGTCTGGCGTTACTGGGGTCCAGAGCCAAAAGTCTGTCCGTTTCATTTAACTGCTGTTGTAAAAGGGTGTGTTTGTTTATACTGAGAGTTTTCTTTTCTCTAGAATACGATATACACATCTCTCTTATTTTTATTTTACATATATCCCATCTTATTTGTGCATCTTCATTACTTGATTCTTCTTCATATTTTTTAAGAAATATATTGATGTTGTCAACTAATGCTTTATCGTGCAGTAGGCTATCATTAAACTTCCAGTATGATGGACCACGCAACACGTGCGTTACTTTGTAGGTCAAGATGACCTGTCGGTGATCTGAATGAGCCACTGACTGTATAATACAATCGCTGGCGTGGTCGACCACTCCACTAGAGGCTAAAATGTAATCAAGTCTTCTTGCTATAAATGGGTTCTTGCGACTCCACGTAAATTCTTTGCAATCTGGGTTAAAGAGTCTCCACATATCATCCAGCTGACAGTCACTCAAAAAACGTTTAAAATTGTCTATAGCTTTCTGTGCATGATCATCACCACAAATTACATCAAGTGAATTTGACAGAACACAATCGAAATCTCCACATACAATAACGTCATCTGTTTCAATCGTTTCAATGTGGGTACTTAATTTTTTAAGAAAAGGTTCTTTCTCATTCACTATTGTTGGGGAATACACATTGATTACATTCAGTTTCTTATCATCTATCTGAATTTCTACACCTAACATTCGGTCTGTTTTAAACACACATTTTACATCATGTTGAAAGTTCTTATTCACTAAAACTAGCTGACCCATACTGTGGTTGGAGACAGTGGAATAAAACATCTTCCCTCCCCATTCTTTTTCCCATAGTTCCTTAACGTCGTCAGTAATATAAGACTCTTGTACGCATATTATATCTGTTTTTTCTTTCTTTTTGTTATTGAAAAACGTTTTTCTTTTTATCGCATTTCTCAATCCGTGTATGTTAACAGAACATATTTTGATAGTATCCATATTAATTCATATTAATCAATCAAAAGTTACATATATAGTAAAATCGGTGTGAGTACTCGTAAGTCCGTGGGGCAGGCCAGTCCGTTAACCGCAAGTAACCATGGATGAGACAAAATCAGGTCTCGGTCTCCTCAGTCACGCTCACTCGCCTTCTAATTTACCTTCCCATTTTGTACAACAATTTGGACGCTTTCCATCCTGTAGTAGTTTTTCATAATAAAAGTTTGCTCCTTTTATTTGGGAGTGAATGACTGACACTGATTTAATATTATCAATCATACTATTATTCTCCAAAACAATATTAAACGTTTTTATATATTTTTTGATTGCTCCCACGCATCCTGAAATAACTTAAAAAATTTGTTCTGATTTGATACTTTTCACAGAACTCGTTATAGGTATAAAAACTTCCATTGTCATTAACCAACTGACCAATGAAATAAATGTTGTTATCAAACCAATTCTGAAAAAAAGAAGTCTTCTTCCCAATCTTTATATACTGTTCAAAAAAAGAAACGCATAGTTGCTACTTGCCAAATTTGTTTTATTTTTCGAAAAAATTAACAGAAAATCCAATATTTAGATTATTTGTTTGAAATTTGGTATGGACACAGTTGAATGCACACACAGTTCATTTGCATCTTCAAATCAATCAGTCAATCAATACGATTGGGTGCCGAGGCTGTCAAGTCAGTAGGGGGTGTGACTGCCTTGAGCAGCAACAACTGCCCGGCACCTTCTTGGCATGGACTGGATCAGATGCCGGATATCTTGCTGTGGGATGGTGTCCCACTCCTCCTGAAGTGCCTGCAATAGATCGCGGTGATTTGCCGGCGCTTCTTCTCGCCTGCGCACACGTCTGTCCAATTCATCCCAGAGGTGTTCTATCGGGTTCATGTCTGGCGACATGGATGGCCAGGGAAGCACCTGGACATGGTGGTCGGTGAGGAACTGGGTGGTGAGTCGTGCTGTGTGGGGGCGAGCGTTGTCCTGCTGGAATATGGCATCCTGGTCAGCCAGAAGAGGAAGGGCGTGTGGGCGCAGAATTTCCTCCACGTATCGCTGGGCAGTTATGCGCCCTTGGATGTGCACCAGGGTGCTCCTTCCAGCGGTATTGATCGCCCCCCACACCATGACGCCTCCACCACCATGAACGGGTGCCTCATCCACACAGTTGGGCGCGTAACGTTCGTTTACTCTCCGGTAGACCCTCCTCCGACCATCATGTCGCTGGAGCAGGAAGTAGGACTCGTCGCTGAACCACACGTGTCTCCAGTGATTCCGGACGGTCCAGCGAAGGTGCTGGTTGCCCCACTGCACTCGGTTCTGGCGATGGCGGCGGGTGAGGACAGCTCCTCTGTGAGGTCTGCGAGCTCTCAAACCAGCTTCATGCAGGCAGTTCCGCACGGTCTGGTCCGATAATCGGTGTGGCCCGGGGAGAGCCTGGACAGAAGATGAGGCCGACAGGAAACGATTCCGGAGGTGGCGGAGCCGTATGAAGCGGTCGTGAGCAGCAGTTGTCGCCCTTGGTCTTCCCGCTCGTGGCAAGTCAGCAACGGAGCCAGTGGCTTGAAACCTGACCCACAGTCTACTGATGGTGCTCTGGGACACGTGGAAGTGCCTGGCGATTGCACTTTGACTTTGGCCTGCTTGTAAACGACCCAATGCAATTTGGCGGTCTTCTCTGCTCAATCGGGCCATCTTTCGTCGCTGAATTGTCGTCTGATTTCTTTGTGGCGAACAATCCGCTTTTATGGGTTTTGGAAGACATGGTGAGAGCTCAATATTCCCCGAGTTTCACGAGATTACACTGAAGCATGACGAGTGGTCATGCCAAATGAGCAATTTTGACATTGTAGCCACTGATAACGCATGCGTCACGTGCAGAGCTCACTTGTGGCAATGGACGAAAGGTCGACGACCAGATAAACATTTTCTGCAGTTTGGTGGATATCCTTGTAGCCATATAACTAAATTAACCAAATATTACAAGCTATGCGTTTCTTTTTTGCAACAGTATATTATTATTGAAGAAAAGTGGTTCTGCTAATATTTCTTTGAAGGTTTCTAGATCTATTTTATATCGAAACTGTTCATAAACATTAAACACATCCTTCCAAAAACTATTACAATGTTGTTTGCCACTATAAAGACTAGGACCACACACATCAATGTTGTCTACATCAGGATATAAAACATTTGTGGACTGTAAACCTCAACTTTTTTATCCAAGTCAATTTCAGGGCTAACATATAAGTCCACCATCCTTAACACTTTTCACTACAACATTTCTACTTATCCGATCCCGTTTTCGATTCCACAAAGTCAAAAATCATAGTCTGTAAGTCATTTACAAACTTGTCTGGAGGGTTCTTTGTGAATTTTGTGGTGTGTGTACACACACACGCACACACCAACATACTCATAAAAAATGAAAGTTCTGCAAGGTGACTGTTCCTAGTGGATAACCAGCTCAACTTCCACACCCCTCCAAGCCACCCCCGCAAAACCCTATACACCGATCCAACACAACACAACACACATAACAAATAGTTTCGACTACATTTTTTCTCATTCCCCCAACAAATAGCCGTAGCGATGTGTGTGTGTGTGTGTGTCTGTGTGTGTGTGTGATCAACCCCTTATAACTCAACTATTTTCTCCTTCAAAAACATGGTTTTGCCTTTTAGCCGATCACAAACTGGAACCTCAAACAGAGAAGAAAGCACCATCCAAACATCTCAAGTTAAGAATAAAACAAGAGGCGAAGCCTTCAAGGCTCACGTAAGAAATGAACAAACAGTAACACAAACTCAATCACTCCGTCACACATGCACACACACAGTCGGCATAGGTGACACGGTGCAGGAGTGCGAGACACTTGATCTAGATCTGTCTGTCTGTAGCCTACTTACTTACACGACTGCCTGAGATGGCCAGATCGACACTGCGCTTTCGACAGCGCTGCGCTTCCTCGCGCAGACACTGGAAACACGCTGTGCAGATTAACCTTTAGGAAATCTCCTTTGGTATCTTCTTCATCTATTTCAAGTTTCTGGAGCTACGAAACTGAACAATGTAAAATCGTCTTCTTCGAATCGGCGAACTGCAGCTCGGCCACAATCCTTCACGCGATCTGACCTAACCTTGACCCCTGACCTGGTCTACATACCACACACGACACAAACCAGTCACCCCCCACCACCCGTTTTCTTTGGATACACACTTTAACTACATACGTGCCGACGAAATGTTGATCATTGCTTCTTCTTCTTCTTCTGCGTTCGATGTGATCATTGCTTCAATACTTTGAAGCTGTTGCTTAAATAATAACCAGGTAAAATTAGTAAATGTTAAAGTTTCTACCACAGACATACATACATAAACTACTCACAAAAAGTTAGGGAACACCCTTCATTTTCATGTGTTTTTGCAAATCGATGCTATTGTCAAAACTTTGCAAGCTACAACGCTGATCTTACACACACGCACAGAGTGGACTCCTGCCTTTGTTGTACAGGCTTGGTGTGCTGCACCTGCTACTCGGGCGTCAGTGGCTGAGCGTTGAAAATTGGTGAAAAGTTGGAAAATGTTACCGTTTAATGCTGACTCACCATTTTTTCTATAGCGTGTTTCTGACAAAATGATGCACTGCACGTGGAAGCTTGATGCTTTGACTGTGAACACTGGTCACTGGTTACTCAATAAAAGCCAGGGCCTGGGCGGACCAGGGCACAACATCACGATGGTCGGACGACAGAAGTTAAGCCTGCTGGACAGAGGAAGAGCCATAGGGTGGTTCCAAGACGGTGTTGGCGTACGGGAGATTGCCAGAAGGCTTCTGGTGACCCCCTCCGTCATCACAAGACTGCGACAGCGCTTCCAGGCCACTGGACTAGTTCAAGACAGGCCCAGGCAGACGAAAGAAGACCACAGCAAGAGAAGATCGTTTCATCACAAGACAGGCCCAGACAGTGCGAACTTCCACTGCAAACCGTATCAGAAGGCAATTACGGGCTGCTACCAACACCAACGTCAGCACACAGACTGTTCGCAACCGCCTGCATGCTGCCCAGTACCACGCCCGTCGTCCATCCAAGCGCCCCAAGCTGACCCTCGTCCACAAGAGAGCTCGCAGAGTTTGGTCCAGGCGTCACATTGGCTGGACACGTCAGCAGTGGGCTGTGGTCTTCTTCACTGATGAGTCAAGGTACAGCCTGGAGCACAACGACGGCCGTGTGCGCGTGTGGAGGCGACAGGGGTAGCGCTACAACGATGACTGCATTCAGCAGGTGACTGCCCATGGTGGGGGATTTCTGCCCATCACAGAATCCCCCTCTACCTCATCCAGACTGAACGCCCAGCGCTACAGGGACGAGATCCTTCGCCGTTTTACTGTACCCACATTACAGCAGATTGGAGCCCACTCCGTTTACATGGATGACAACGCCACGCCGTACCGTGCTCGGCTGGTAAACGCCTTTCTATAGCAAGCACGGGTTGTCAGGATGGACTGGCCATCCTGTAGTCCAGATCTGAACCCTATTGAGAACTTTTGGGATGCACTGGAGCGCCGAGTGCACGACAACCACCCTCCACCACAAAACCTGCAACAGCTCTGGGGATTCCTTCAAGCAGAGTGGCAGGCTGCACCCCAGGCTAACCTGAGGAGGCTTGTCGAGTCCATGAGACATCGCTGCACTGAGTGCCTGGCAAATCGTGGAGGCAGCACTCATTATTGACTTTGTTTTCGTGATCTTCACACAGTCGAATGAACTTTGAAAATTTGGTGACTTTTGAAAATGATCCCTGCTGTGTTTAAAAATTTGCCAAAAATGGATTTGTCCATTCATCGCTTTGATTGTTTTGTATTCAAACTGTCGAATAATGAAATTACATATGTGCGAACGATCATCATTGTGTCTTGACTGGTTTTGGTGCATTGCGTAATATAAAAAGTGTTCCTTGACTTTTTGTGAGTAGTTTACATACATACGCACGCACGCACGCACGCACAGACAGACAAAAGTTAGCATCGCGTAGGCTACACTTTACGTGAGCCAACAAGTATTCTATTCATTCGTTTGGCCCGGACGTGAAAAACACCAAATTTTGCCTTTGCAGGCGTTGTTTCAGCACGCGTCCTGGACCGCTGCGCGGGGAAAGTGACATCACTCTAGTCTTGGTTTTTTTACTCAGGACGCGTCCGTCTTCTGCGCAAACAGTTTATAGCGGCTTCATTGAGAAGACTTGTGAGCATCTTGAGATGGTACCCGACAAAAAAACCCTGTAAATCCACGCCTATCAAAGATTTATTTATTTTTTCTTCAAAAGCTATTTGCAAAATGAACAATCTATATGTCCATAACACATACTTTGATTAAAGTGAACTCAACTAACAGCAAAGAGCAATTTCTATCTTCCGTTTTGGCGACGACGACAAATTGCTCCATTTTCCAGTGGGAACGGCTCGCACAGGCCCCGTCCCGACTGTGTGAGAGGGAAAAAAGAAGGTCACTGTCACTTGTCGTGCTGAGTTGTCGGGCGTCTTCCTCGCAACGTCACTAATGAGCCATTCCAAAACAACAGGGTTTTTACCCACATTGCCCTCAAGAAATGACGCCAACACAGGCCTGTCTTCTTCAAAATAGCAAAACAACACTGCTAGGCACAACAGCTGAACCAAATCAATGTTTATGGATAGAAAATGAGTTGTTCTTCAATTTGAGATCAAAAACGTCGGACGCCTAATCGGGAGGTCGTGAGTTCGAATCCCGGTCGCTGCCGCCTGGTCGGTTAAGAGTGGAGATTTTTCCGATCTCCCAGGTCAACTTATGTGCAGACCTGTGCCCGTATGCTTATGGGGGAAGTTCGCGAAAACTCCCGAAGTTTTGAGTGACATCGGAAGAACTTGCGTCACTTTCGTATGCATGGGCCGGAAGAAGGGCTTACTTCGAAGCAAAGCGAGGAAGTAATTGATGGTAGTTTGCGACAACTTCCTACGTTTTGAGCTACATTGGAAGTACATCCTCAATTTCGCATGCATGGGACGGAAAAAGTGCTTACTTTTGAAGCAAGCGTGGAAGTAAGTGAGGGTAATTGTACTACAGCGAAACCCAGGAGTAAACACGCTGCTTCCAAAGTTTCTCAGTGCAAATTAGCAGGGCTTTTCTTCGGTTTTTCATATAAAATCGTCTAACGCAAATGAAAGTCCCAAAGAGAGAAAATAGAAAGAAAAGTCGTATCTCGTGCGTGTATTTCGTGTAAATTTCCCTGAATTGCCAGCTTTGACTTTTGTTCGTTCTGGGTCACTGGCCACAACTCTTAAAATTTCATCCCCGCTTATAGGAGGGGGTGTTTCTATGTAAATGGGCGTCTTTGTGTGCATGAGTGAGTGTGTTTGTGTGAGAGCGTGTGTGTGTGTGGGTGTGTTTGTGTGTGTGCGTGCGTGCGTGCGTGTGTAGGTGTGCGTCTGTTCATGCATTCATTTGTTTGCAGTGCACGCGCGCACATCTGGGGGGGAAAGGGTGTGTGTGTGTGTGTGTGTGTGTGTGTGTGTGTGTGTGTGCGTGTGCGTGTGTGTGTGTGAAAGTGTTTGTATGTATTTGTGCGAGTGCCTGCCTGCCTGTGTGTGCGTGCGTGCGGGTATAATTGTGCGTTTGTTTGTGTGCGCGTGCGTGTGTGTGCGTGTGTGTGTGTGTGTGTGTGTGTGTGTGTGTGTGTGTTCGACGGTGTGTGTGTGTGTGTGCACCCCCACCCGAAATTGAGATAATAAAGTGTTCTATGTCTAACACACATGCACACACGCGCGTAGGATAAACAAATCCAATCTTGACTTTCAACTTTACATAAACATACATCCTGTTCACAATTAACGAGGACAAACATAATTTACTTACACCCAAGTACAACAATTTATCTTTTGAAAAAATTTGGACACACATTTTTCCAATTAATATGAAAGTTACTGAACTTATCTTCTTTTCACTACACCTTATATCTTGATATTCCAAAAAAACCTTGAGTTCTGCCTTTTTAAATTGACCAGTAGCCCAAAACTTTCGCTCTAACCAAACAGTTTTACCGATACACAATCATTAAAAAAAAAAGAGGTTTAACATAACCGACTTCGCTACCACATAAACAAAAAAAGTTTTATTCTCCCCAACATTCTGGTCAACAAAATCATTATTACAGAGTCATTCAATTTGAAGACAATCATCACAGCTTTGAACAGACCATTTCGTTCAACCAGTCAAAAACAACAACTATAGTAAAAGCTACAGCGCGATCAACGTTCGCCCATTTACGAACTCGCGATGAGATTTGTTTCTTCTGGTCGCCAAGCCTACCGTTTACAAACGCATGCGCACTAAAGGTCCTTACGCATCTAAAAGAAACCTCCAACGCATGCTACAATTGCCTGACATTCTGGTTTTAAAGGCAGCTCATTGGGAAATGAGCTCAGACACAATATTGAAGACGTGACTGTCGTAACTTTGCTACAATGAGACGGTCGGCTACCTTGCACCATAGACACGAACTGTGACATTCTTGTTTAATTTAGGTGAAAAGATTGAAACAGAGGGGCTCAAAACCGACAGTACGATCATTTACTGACCGAAAAAACCGTGCTCGAATCATTCGGCGAAGGTGGTGAGCTTTCAAACTACCACGACTGAATAACTGATAACACATCTTTGCATAGTGCTTTTTCTAGACGAATAGCATAGTGCAGTGGTTACGGATTCGGAATTTTAATCCGACGCTCTGGGTTCAAGTGCCGCTGGGAGCTACACATTTTTTTATTTATTTTTTTAATTAACCTTTTTCTTAATAGACCTCAATTGCATTCAGACTGCAACAACCGGTTTTTGCCTCTGTGTTAATTTTTATACACACACACACAAGCACACAAACACACACACACACATATATGTTTACATACACACATACACACGCGCGCATAAACATAAACATATACATTAACATAAACCAACAGTGATACACACATAAACACAAACAAGCACGCACACACACAAACACACACACACACACACACACACACACACACACACACACAGCCATTGCCATACGCACACGCAAATACACCCACACACTTCATTGCACGCAGATATGAAGGTGGGGGAGGGCAGAGAGAGAGAGAGAGAGAGAGAGAGAGAGAGAGAGAGAGAGAGAGAGAGAGAGAGAGAGAGAGAGAGAGAGAGAGAGAGAGAGAGAGAGAGAGAGAGAGAGAGCTCTTTTCCTCTTTATGCCTCATCACAATAACCCGCAAGTGTCACTATCTGCACACATTCTTCTCGCTCTGACTTTTTGTGGACGTCAGCCTTTTCAAACTTGACTCGGTCCGATCTCGTGAAAAAAGCAGAAAACGCGATCTTGCAGCAAATACAA
>NC_090261.1:18279851-18287351 GCF_037325665.1 Littorina saxatilis
GTTAGCTTCCAAAGTAAACTCTTTTTTCGTCCCATGCATGCGAAAGTGAGGATGTACTTCCGATGTCACTCAAAACTTTAGAAGTAGTCGCAAAATACCCTGAGTTACTTCCTCGCTTTGCTTCGAGGTAAACCCTTTTTCCGGCCCATGCATACGAAAGTGAGGCAAGTACTTCCGATGTCACTCAAAACTTCGGGAGTTGTCGCGAACTTCCCCCATAAGCATACGGGCCCAGATGTTGATGTTCTTCTCATGGAGGATATGCTCCAACTCTGTCTTCTTGTTCAAGATACTTTCTGCGTTCCAGTGCATGACCTGAAAAGGTCGCTGCTGACTGGGTTTCTTCCTGGTTGTGGTGGTGCCAGTCACTCTCCTCCCGCGTCCCCTGGCGGGGCAAGACGGACGGGAGGGACCTCCAGTAGTTGGGGCTGGGTCCCTTTGAGGCATGTGACCCGACGCTGCTCCACCCTGGGGGGTCCTCCATCTGTGCTGATTGATTGTGTCATCATTTGCGTAAGCGCGTGTACCCGTGGTTTGTTAGAATGCGCCGTGCGGCCCGGGTCCTCATGTCTTCAGCATTCGGAGTTTTCTGTCGGGGTTACCTCACCCTTAGCTCATGGCCCTGAGAGCACAGGGGGGAGGATTTGCCGGGATCCCACCCGGAGCTAGGGTTTTAATGCGCCACTAGATGAGTCCCGTCAATGGACGATGGAGCATTTCAAAGGGGGTAGCAGTGCCACCTGCTACCCCACTCCGCCCTGGTATGAAACACCGCCAGTTTGGTCCGCGGCCGCAAGCGGCTGATCTCCATATCTGAAGACCGTTCCCCTATCCGCCTCCCGGGGACGCGCTGGGTTGGAGGTGGTTGCCCCACTGAAAATCCCACACTGGGTTAAGAAAGATCAGCCTGTCCCAGCCTTTTGGTGACAAGATAGTGTTTGATCCCAGACCAGTCAGCGGCAGAGGAAAAGAGGACTACGAGGTTGTTTTCTTTGATACCTGGAAGGCTTGCCCTCTAGTATCTGAAAGACCTGTCTCACACCTCTTTGAACCGGCCAACATTAGAGCAGTGGTCAATGACCATGACTACTGCAAAGAGCCACTGGAATACCAGTGCCTCAAGGGCTTTGGGATTGTGTCCCTGACTTCCAAAGAAAGGAACACAATAGAACAGCAGACGAGAGGACAAACAGGAAACAGTCAATGGGTCATCGAGAGGACGAAAAGACTTCAGTCATCTAAATTTGGCCGCCTGTGCAAACTTGGCGGATCACCAAATGCTATTGTGCAGGAGACTGACGGATCTAATACAGTGGTTGAAGTGAAGTGTCCATACAGTGCCAAGGATCTCATGATTTCTGAGAAGACTGTGCCATACCTTGAGGAAAGTGGTGGACATTTACAGCTGAAAAAGTCTCATGACTATTATTACCAAATTCAGGGTCAGATGTTGTGTGTTGGAGTCAGCATGGCATATTTTGTTGTGTACACTTTCAAAGATATGGTGACATTGAACATTCCAAGAGACGATGTTTTCGTCACAGCCATGGTTGACAAATTACAGGTCTTCTTTGACAACCATTTCAAACCTGCTCTGCTTGAGACATATCTGTACAGAGACTTTGCTGATGAGGCATTATGTACAACTTTCGGCATCACCTTGTCTTTGAAAGGAGTAAAAGTGTCACAGACTGCTGAAAGTAACTGTGTAAACTGATACTACTAACCTGTTAACTAAGGAGACAGCAAAAAGAAAAGACAAAAATTCTCATGAAGTTAAACATACTGTCCTCATTGCCATTTTAACTGTGTGAAAGTTGTTAATGTTCTTTCTCTTTGTCTCCATCACGCACAAACACACACACATACACACTTTTTACAACGAATAATTATTGCGAGCTTTTAGGCACTGTGAAATCATGAATGCAAACAATCAGTTTCACAATGAATTCTTGATTTAGCTATAAAAACTATGTACTTGTACAAGAACTGTATGTCAAGAGAGGCCAAAACATTGGTAACAATGGAATACAGTGGAACCCCCAATTTAAGACCCCCTCCCATTTAAGACCCTGTTTTCTCAGATTTTCTGTTCATAACCTCTGTAAATCCGGCCCCCCCCCCCAAAAAAAAAAAATTTTGAAATAAAAAATTAAAATAGGGGTTCCACTGTACTTCATTTCAAGCCAAAATACTTGTACATTAACAGTATGTATTGTTTTGATAAAGCCTACATTCGCATGGGTGAACATTATGTGTAATCACAACTTCCATCCAGTCATGTTTATGTTACTTGCTTGAAAAGATTTGGCAACAATAGACACTTGTCAAAAAATCATGATGTGAAGACTGAGAATTTCAAAGTGCTATGCCTCTACATGTATATGTCGTATCATGTCGTATCCATTCTGTACAATTTGCGCATTATGTACAATGAGCAGCATATATTGCACATTGTATACAAAGAGCAACAAGTTTTCTGTTGCCCATTGTATACAAGAGCAAGACCATAAAGTTGCACATTGTATACAATGTGCACCGAGTGAGCAAGATTGTTGAATGGCGTTCAAGCTACACTGATATACACTACTCACAAAAAGTTAAGGATCACTATGAGAAAACAGGTGCTCAATAAAATCAGTTCGCTACTGTTATTTATTTCTCAGTCAAACCAAATTGTTATGAATTCTTGTTCAGCTGTAAGTGGGCGATGTTGTGTTAGTGGGAAAATTGCACGGGATTCTCTACTACTGAGCTTGGTAGCAAAAGAAAAAGCGGAAACTTGCGAAAAAGGACCTTGTTTTGGACCGTTCAGCCCGAACACATTGCACACGCCACATGGAAAAACCATTATGCACGTGCAAGCACTGCTGTTTATGTGTGAGATGCTGTCACTTGCTTGGCTCTTTGAGAAGACATACCACCAGTATTAGGCATTATCTGACAATGCCTCCACGACGAAAATTGAACGAGTTTGAGAGGGGACGAGTTGTTGCATGGTTCCAAGATGGTGTCCCCAAGCGAGAAGTGGCCAGGCGACTTCACGTGTCCATCTCGGTCATTGTCAGACTGATTCAACGTTTCACAGCCACTGAGAGGGTCCAGGAAAGACGCAGACCTGGGCGACCAAAGAAGACAACTCCACGTGAAGATCGTCTCATTGAACGACTAGCCTTGCAAACAAGAACAGCCTCTTCCAGCATTATTCGAAGGCAGCTGAGGGTGGCTACTAACACCAACATCAGCCAGCAGACCATACGGAATCGCCTTCATGGGTTTAACCTTCGTTCTCGTCGCCCAGCTGTACGGCCACGCTTAACTCCAGCCCATAGGGCAGCACGCCGCGCCTTCTGCAGACGTCACGTGAGGTGGACACGTCAGCAATGGTCCCAGGTCCTGTTCAGTGATGAATCACGCTTCACCCTGAACCACAACGACGACCGACTGAGGGTCTGGAGGCGCCAAGGGGAACGCTACATTGACGCCACTGTCCAATAAAAGGTGGCCTTTGGTGGAGGTTCTGTAATGGTCTGGGGGGCCTTCAGCCTTCACCACAGAACACCCTTGTTTCATGTACAGGGTAACCTGACTGGCCTCCGATACCGGGATGAGATCCTTCGACCGCTGGCTGTGCCTACACTGCAGCAGATGGGACCGCAGGCTGTCTACCAGGATGACAACGCTCGCCCCCACAGGGCAAGGGTGGTCAACGACTTCCTGCAGCAGTCTGGAGTCAACAGAATGGAGTGGCCAGCATGCAGTCCCGATCTCAACCCGATTTAGAACCTCTGGGATGAGTTGGATCGCAAAGTGAGGAGCAACCACCCCCCTCCCAGGGATGTCCAGCACCTCTACCAGATGCTGCAGGCTGAGTGGCAGGCGCTTCCACAGAGGATCTTCACCACCCTGTTCAACTCTATGAGGACTCGCTGAGTCGAGTGCCAGAACAGCCAGGGCGGTTACACGCATTACTGAACTTTTGGGAGCATCTGAATGCCATGTCTTGTGATTTCAACGACTTTGTGAAATTAAATTTCGATACGTACACACTTTGATAAAATGTACAGACCAAACGATTGCTCGAAATTGAAGGAAATGTTGTATCGTTATCACTAAAGCATTGAATTAAACGTTTGCCAAATACCAACGCATTGGCTTTCTTATTTGGAAAGTTATGAATTTGTGTGCAAGTGATCCTTAACTTTTTGTGAGTAGCTTATGAATCATAGTGAATGGTTGCATGGAATATGTGAGTAAAGTGTTCAAATAACGATGTTTGTTATGTTTAAGCATTGTTTTAATTCTCATTTCGCTAAAACTATACAGTGCATTAGGAATTTAATTATTGTAAATTAATTAAACAATAAAAACAAATACAACAAATAATATTGTTTCAACACACGCACACACACATAACATTCGTGGCATAAAATGGGCACGGATTGGCGGAAGATAAGCATGGCTAAGGGGGGGTAACTGCTTTATTGTAAAATTCCATCCCTCCAAAAGCTGTGCCTGGTTTAACTGGCAACAACGGGTCTGAGATCCACTGCAAACCTTCATTTGCCCCTGAGTCAGCATGGTCGGGGTGTGAAACCATTACCATGTGCTTGCTTTCCGGCACCCATGCTGCTGTTTTGCGGGGCTTTGCTACCAGCCCCAGGCCTCAGATCTGGAGGGAGCAGGGTCCAGAACCGGCCACGGGATATCCCATCCCGTGGTTACGCTTGCCACATCCCGTGGTTCGCTTGGGCTCACCTGTGGACCCTGCGTAAGTCCGGTAACAATTTACCAAATTACAGCCGAATGCAGTGTCCCCCTTTACCATGCTTATCTCCCGCCAACTGTACCAGGTGACAAGAAATGCAACAAATAATAGTTTAAAATTGCGAAATATGCAGACTCCTAGACATAGCCTACCGCGCCTTCCTAAACATAAATTCCCTGCATATTTGGTAGATATGTGTACAACAACGTTAACATCTTTAACATCTGCTGACAAATGTGTAAATTACTGCTTACAACTAAGTACGACAAACACATTCTCGACTTATTTCATCAGCAAATTCAATGGTTAATGAAAAAAGGTGGGGATGGAGGGTGGGTTTTTTCCTTCAGCTTCTGTTGACTGTTGTTCTCGGAAATGTAGGTCGAATGGAATAGAACGCCAACTGAATAGCGATAAGCCGTTTGAGAATGACTTGTTTGCTTAAGCCCTTCTCAAACGGCTCAATTGCAGGTTGCTTTCGCTTTATCATAAACTCATTTATGGCTAAGGCCGAATGTATATGATGTATATGAAAGTCAATTCACTACCCAACTACTGTTGTCGCCAGAACGCCTTCCCTGTTGCGGATGAATTTTACCTGACTTAGGCAGGGTCCACAATGTGAGCCCAAGCGAACCACGGGATGTGGCCGGTTCTGGATCCTGCTCCCTCCAGAAGACTGAAGCCTGGGGCTGGTAGCAAAGCTCGCAAAACAGCAGCATGGGTGCCGTAAAGTAAGCACATGGTAATGGTTTCACACCCCGACCATGCTGACTCAGGGGTAAATGAAGGTTTGCAGCGGGAGCTCAGACACGTTGTTGCCAGCTAACATGGGCCAGCTTTTGGAGGGATTCAATTTCATGATTAAGCAGTTTCCCCCCTAAGGAGGGGTTGAATTTCATGATAAAGCAGTTACCCCCCTAACCATGCTTATCTTCCGCCAATCCGTGCCCATATCATGCCAAACCTTTACCTATATATCTTTTTATCAGTCTAGTAAAAATGAACTTGACTGATCATAAGCCTTGTGTTTTTATTGATTATCCCCCCTTAGTATGAGGGGGGATATTTGTGTTGCATGGTTGTTGGTATTGTCATAATAACGCTTACATTGTCATGTCATTGCTAATGAGAGTGTCGTTTTCACCGCCTTTCACGCTTTTGCTAATAACGCTCATGTTTTCATGTGACGCTAACAACGACAACAACGTACCACAGAGGTCACCTGCTTCTTTTTTAAGCATGATGGTTCTTGCATTTAGCAGATCGGTGGTGGCAATGAGAAGTACATTGAAGCCGAGCTTTGAAGCATTTGCATTTGTTTGTTGTGCATACTCCGAGGCAGTTACATTTAGCGTAGCCTTGGCCGTGTCCACGGCTGGTTGCGATGGCGGTCTCTCTGGCTCCGCTTGATTGGGATTCAAAGCGGGCGACCAGGCGATCGCCCGCCACGTGACGCGGGAGATTTGATCTAAAGTACCAATCAAGCGCAATCGGGCCATAAACATGGCTGCCAATTTGTTGCTGTTGGACGAGTTGTTCTTTAGTGATGATAGTGATGCGGAGTACGCCTACAATATGGAGTGTGAATGCTTGGAAGTCACACATATATATTGGAAGTCACACATAATTATGTTTGATCTCCGGTTGAAATGGTTTGCAAGATATTGACCAATTGAAGGGACTGGCTGACTGGTCAAAAGCCTCGAATCTTGTGATCTTGTCATTTGACAAGTCATCTGCATGGAATCGTCATCGATTCACATTCAACTTCACTTGAAATTACTTCAATGAATCCTATCTAAGCCCCAAAACACACTTTAAACAATCACGAGTACTTAGATTCAACCCAATAATTAAGCACAGAAGCGTGAACACGGCCTGAAGGTACAACTTTCTCTTCAGAAGTAAAAGATTCACTTACTTTCCACCCGTGGAGGCCATTTTGATCTCGCATCAGCCGATGTGTTTTGGTCGGGCGAGGCGGGCTAGCCCGCCGGCTTAAGCCGGTTGATGACCCGATTGTACTTGATTGAGAATACTTCACCCGGGCGCACCCGGGCGATCGCCCGGATTCCAATCAAGCGGAGCCACTGATTTCGTCTTGTTCCGGTTTTCTTCTGGAATGTCATCTTGGGTGAATAACCTGCTCTCGTTGATTTCGAACTGGTTTCGACTGAATTTCGAGGCGAGTCGTCCGTGTCTTGTCGCAATGGTGTACATTCCTCTGTCACGGTCCACTTCAGTGATGACTCCGAGTAGGTTTCTTTGATCACCTTTGGCTCTGTCATACATCGGTATAGGTACGCGCACGCAATCATTCACATCTGCAACTCTTAACTTTTTCCTTGCCGATTCAAGCATGTGTTCTGCTGCCCGTTTTTGATTTCTTCTAACTTGGGTACGAACAGTCTGATGTTGCGATGTCCGCCGGCACAGTAAACACTGATTTGTCTCTTCGCTCGATCCTGCTCCTGTACACGAACTATGAACTAAACAACGACAAGAATCACACATGACAGGCGGGGTATCCAAAATGACTCCACACACCCTGCACAGATCGTCAGTAACATTCTCACCGACACGTGCTAATGCCGACAGTACGGATAATGCAGTGGCAGGGTGATCGTCATGGATACTATCCACGTTATTTCCACCACCTAAGAGAGTGTTCGGGAGAACTTCCACACCATCGCCAAAGAGAGTGTCCGCGCTGGCACCACAACTATCCC
>NC_090261.1:18292351-18317351 GCF_037325665.1 Littorina saxatilis
GAAACATGCGTCTTTGTTATTGCGAATATGAAAAGGATATTCGCCAATATTCTGTGGATACGGTTTAATCTGGGGGTATTAAGATCACCTCTTCCAAAATGTTGACGTACCTCAGGGTTTATGACCGTCTGCCCTCCGGGACAACCACCTGACAAGCTTATCCTTGACAAGTTGCCCCTGTGACAATTACCCTCTCCCTCTCGGAGCCCCGACCATGAGCACCATTATATGCCATGACGTATTTTGCTGTTCAAACGAGACGTACATAATGAAGTCATATAAACAACAGCTAGTTACAGTTGGCGGAGGGAGGAAGCCTCGTTGCTTGGCGCCAGGAGCCAGCCAGCTTTGCACAACGAGGACCAGCTGACCGCTACTTCACGTTCACCACGTAGGCCTTCATGCGGACTTTCAGCTGTAGAGTTTGTTTAGTGATGACGTGTGGCATGGCCAAACTATGAAAGCAAAAAGACGTCAGCATTTAAAATTATAAAGAGCACAGCCACCTTCAACGACCACTACAGACGCTTTATTGTCTCATTGTCCCCTTCCGCACCCCCACTTTGCAGCGTTGATGATTCTCTTCTCTTGTTTGTATTTAATCTTACATGCACACAACACAATTCGCATTCTGCTTAAGAACAGGACTACATGACAAACTTACTTGATAAACATGCTGACGCCGACTCTAGAAATGTCCTCCTGAACCACTCTCCAGGTCTCCACGACTAGCTCCCTCTGGTGGTCGGTGAAGGTTGGTAACTGGGCAGCCTTGTCTTCGATGGTTGGTGCTCCTTCTTGCCCGTTGAAAGAGGTTCCATTGGCAGTAGAAATATACTTCTTCTTGCTGCTACCTCTTTCCAAAGTAGCTTCTCTTCTTCTTCTTCTTTTCTTGGCGTTCGCAGAGGTTACACAATCAGTCCAGCACTGGTGATAAATGTTGTCGTTTTCTCCAACTCCTGTCGACTGCCGTATAGTTTGGTCTGCAAGGGAGTTGGTGACGGCCACACTTCTTTTCGTTCCTCATCTAGTAAGGGACATCGCTGTAAGATGTGTTCCGCTGTTTGGTCTTCTTGACCGCAGGCACAGGTTGGTGATGACGCCAGCTTGAACTTTCGGTTCATGTGAGCATTGAGCCTGTTGTGGCCAGTACGCAGCCTGGTGAGGTTGACTTGCTGCTCTCTGGACATTGTGTGGTAGTCATCTCTGTTTGTCCTTGGCCTCATCAATGCCTTGATGATTGTCTTCTACTCACTAAAGCTGACACTGTTTTCAGGTTGGTCTTCCACGGCTCCTTCTTTCGCCAGCTCATCTGCCCTTTCATTTCCTGGTATCCCACAGTGTGCTGGTATCCACTGCAGGACAACTCTTCTGGTTTGTCTGACCATCTGTAATGCTTTGGCCAGCTGTGGGAGTTTGTCGTTCTCTAGGGCCTGAAGGACTGAAAGGGCATCCGAGAGGAAGACAACTTGGTAGCAAGGGTCTGCGGAGTCCTGAACCAAGGAGGCGGCCTGCATGAGAGCTTCTGCTTCTGCTTTATAGTTTGTGCAGTGTTTGCCAGAGGCAACGCTGGATGTAGCTGTATGTCCCCCAGGGAACTGGATGAGAATGCCTGCACCTCCATTGAGCACGGCGTTAGTTGCTGATCCATCGGTGTATACATGGATCCACGCCTCTTTTGGGTACTGTTCGTCGATCAGGGCTAAGGTGAGTGCCTGTCGAGCTGTGTCATTCTGATCTTCTCCTGAGGTAACATGTGGAACACTGGTGCAGATCTGGATGCCTGGTTTCTCTGTTGAGTCAGAGGTAGAGTGTTCTGTGGGAGGACTTCCCTGTACTGTCGAGAAAGTCTCTTGCTCTCGTGTACAAAACTGCTCCGTTTGAGCCGGTTCTTGGTGAGGTTGCTCAGTCTGTGCTTCATGGGGTGGTCGGGTAGGCACTTGAGCTTCTCGGCCTGTACCATAGTCTTGGCTTCTCTTCTCTGACAGAGGGGTTGGATGGTGGTAAGATTCTCCATTTCCTTGATGGGCGTGGATTTCATTGCACCAGTGATGAGTCGGAGGGCCTGGTTTTGCACACGGTCAAGGGTCTGCAGGTTTGTCTTGGCTGAGGTTGACCACGCTGTGGAGCCGTACTCGAGGTGGGGTCTGATTGTTCCCTGGTATACTGTCTTCAGTGTCTTCTCGTTCCAGGCAAAAGCGCTTCTCGTCCGAAAAAAGAAGCCTCCGCCAGTCCCGATGGCGCCAGTGGGCATGCTGCTGGGCCCAGGCTAGACGATCCAGGCGATGCTGAGCTGTCAAGGCGGGACGTCGAGCAGGACGCCGATTTACCAGGTTGGTGGGCACCAAGGCGTCGGCGTAGAGTTCTGGCACTGACGGGTTGTCCATGCACCCCAAATGTGTTACGGGCTGTGTTGGCGGCAGTTTCGAATGCATCTCGCTGGTGTTGATGGACAAGATGGCGATCTTGTCGGGCTGTTGTTACCCGGGGTCTGCCACGTCCTGGTAAGTCTCCGGGACTGTTATTGGCATGAAAACGTTGCTGCAGACGATAAACCGTGGTGACATTTACTCCAAATGCCCTAGCAACTTGCTGAACTGAATGTCTGGCATCAAGTCTCCCGATCGCCTGTTGGCGCTGATCTGGTGATAGTCTCGGCATCGCGCCTGTGTCGCAGAAATGAATGTTGTAACAGTTTTGTGAGTTTGGTACAGCTTTGAACACGAAAAGCTGCTTTTCCACATTGTGCATGAGCTGAAAGTGGTCCCCATGACGGTTTGGGATCCCCGTCAACAAGACCTCACGTGTGACCCAGATAACGGCAAACACGGTTCTGACAAGATAAGACCGCTAAAACAACACGTGCAGAACATGCTAGTATCATTATTTTCTTTTTATTTCAAGTCCATAAAGGTTTAATTAACGCATCCTTTATTTGCGTTTCTTTTGCCTCCGAGTATATATATATATATATATATATATATATATATATATATATATATATATATAAACTACTCACAAAAAGTCAAGGAACACTTTTTATATTACGCAATGCACCAAAACCAGTCAAGACACAATGATGATCGTTCGCACATACTTAATTTCATTATTCGACAGTTTGAATACAAAACAATCAAAGCAATGAATGGACAAATCCATTTTTGGCAAATTTTTAAACACAGCAGGGATCATTTTCAAAAGTCACCAAATTTTCAAAGTTCATTCGACTGTGTGAAAATCACGAAAACAAAGTCAATAATGAGTGCTGCCTCCACGATTTGCCAGGCACTCAGTGCAGCGATGTCTCATGGACTCGACAAGCCTCCTCAGGTTAGCCTGGGGTGCAGCCTGCTTGAAGGAATCCCCAGAGCTGTTGCAGGTTTTGTGGTGGAGGGTGGTTGTCGTGCACTCGGCGCTCCAGTGCATCCCAAAAGTTCAATAGGGTTCAGATCCGGACTACAGAATGGCCAGTCCATCCTGACAACCCCTGCTTGCTGGAGAAAGGCGTTTACCAGCCGAGCACGGTGCGGCGTGGCGTTGTCATCCATGCAAACGGAGTGGGCTCCAATCTGCTGTAATCTGGGTTCAGCAAAACGGCGAAGGATCTCGTCCCTGTAGCGCTGGGCGTTCAAGTCTGCCTTGGATGAGGTAGAGGGGGGTTCTGTGATGGGCAGAGATCCCACCCCATACCATGATGGAACCCCCACCATGGGCAGTCACCTGCTGAATGCAGTCATCGTTGTCGCGCTCCCCCTGTCGCCTCCACACGCGCACACGGCCGTCGTTGTGCTCCAGGCTTGACTCATCAGTGAAGAGGACCACAGCCCACTGCTGACGTGTCCAGCCAATGTGACGCCTGGACCAAACTCTGCGAGCTCTCTTGTGGACGAGGGTCAGCTTGGGGCGCTTGGATGGACGACGGGCGTGGTACTGGGCAGCATGCAGGCGGTTGCGAACAGTCTGTGTGCTGACGTTGGTGTTGGTAGCAGCCCGTAATTGCCTTCTGATACGGTTTGCAGTGGAAGTTCGCACTGTCTGGGCTTGTCTTGTGATGAAACGATCTTCTCTTGCTGTGGTCTTCTTTCGTCTGCCTGGGCGAGGCCTGTCTTGAACTAGTCCAGTGGCCTGGAAGCGCTGTCTTGTGATGACGGAAGCCTTCTGGCAATCTCCCGTACGCCAACACCGTCTTGGAACCACCCTATGGCTCTTCGTCTGTCCAGCAGGCTTTAACTTCTGTCGTCCGACCATCGTGATGTTGTGCGGTCAGGTCCATGCGTCAGCGTTGCCTGGACTGCATCAATGCCAATGGAGGTCACACTCGTTATTTACTCTTGTGATTCCAATTGCTCTCTGTTCTGAATTTTGAAAATGGGGGTATGTCCATTCAAATGAAGTTTTCTCGATGAATAATTCGTGTTTGTTAATGAAATTGTAACCGATCGAACAACAAAAGAATAAATTAAACTTCTGATATATGTTATCTATTGTTTGTCTTAATAGCTTTGAATGGTGAATGACCAACTGAGTGGCCCTTGAATTCTTTTGAGTAGTGTAGCAAGAAGCAAAATCACACGCTCCAAATATTCTTTATTGAAAACTTTCAAGAATTGGTCTTCGCACTCGTGAGAATGTCACTTCACTGAAGATTCTTCCCTTTTACTGCGGAAAGATTAAGTAAGGAGACCCTCGGCTCAGTGGCGCATGAGAAGGAGTAGTCGCAGGAAGACCACGTTGCGTATCAGCAACTTTAGGACAAAAGCGTCTTGTCTGGATGCACTCCGGGGTATCTGAGACAAAAACAGTTCATATTGGGATATCACACTTTGTGGTCCATATCGTTTTTTGTTTCATATTTATCAACCGCGGCCGAGACAAAAGGCGATATGCTCCCCGAGGACGAACAACAAAATGCTGGTCTGACAACAAGCCACCAAACATCGTTTTTGTCATCATTTTGGTTGTGCAACAAAATGCACAATAACCCACACGGAGACGACTTTTTAGAATCCAACTCCGGGCCACAAAGCATCGTCACAGTAGCACGAGATGTGACGTCAAACGTAGCTTGTGACGCTTTTCTTCCAGTCTGAAAATGTACAGAGCTGCGATCATACCTATGAGTTCAGTAAGTGTTGAGCATATTTCTTTTCTTTTAAGTGTTTATTACTTTTCGTTGTGGATTTTGCGACTACAGAGGTAAGTTGCAAATTGACCATGAGTCGCCGCGGTAATTATCAACATTGATTGGGTCTTTTAATCTGAATGCTTACAATCGTTGTCCTCGGAAACACAAATCCAAAGCCGCGATGGTTCCACACATCAAACAATCAACCTGATTGGCTTTTACTTTGACAATCCAAGTTTCACCTGAAAGCTCAAACCCATTCACCACCTCGCATGACATTTATTTCCCAGATGTTTGTGAATGAAAACTCGTGAAAATGATGAAAACATGTATGTTACAATAAATTCTCAAAACCAGAAAATATACAAAATCCCTGAATATTACACGCTAGCACACACACACAAAAACACACACAAACACACACACACACAAACACAAACACACACAAACACACATGCACACGCACACAAACACACACAAACACACATGCACACGCACACACACTCACACACACAAGCGTGTCGTATTACGTAACTTTTCCGAAAGATTTAAACATATATTTAGGGTTTTGGGTAAAAAAAATCGCCACTTCGCATGCTAACCAAAAAATAACAGAAAATCCAATATTTAGATTATTTGTTTGAAATTTGGTATGGACACAGTTGAATGCACACACAGTTCATTTGCATCTTCAAATCAATCAGTCAATCAATACGATTGGGTGCCGAGGCTGTCAAGTCAGTAGGGGGTGTGACTGCCTTGAGCAGCAACAACTGCCCGGCACCTTCTGGGCATGGACTGGATTAGATGCCGGATATCTTGCTGTGGGATGGTGTCCCACTCCTCCTGAAGTGCCTGCAATAGATCGCGGTGATTTGCCGGCGCTTCTTCTCGCCTGCGCACACGTCTGTCCAATTCATCCCAGAGGTGTTCTATCGGGTTCATGTCTGGCGACATGGATGGCCATGGTGGTCGGTGAGGAACTGGGTGGTGAGTCGTGCTGTGTGCGGGCGAGCGTTGTCCTGCTGGAATATGGCATCCTGGTCAGCCAGAAGAGGAAGGGCGTGTGGGCGCAGAATTTCCTCCACGTATCGCTGGGCAGTTATGCGCCCTTGGACGTGCACCAGGGTGCTCCTTCCAGCGGTATTGATCGCCCCCCACACCATGACGCCTCCACCACCATGAACGGGTGCCTCATCCACACAGTTGGGCGCGTAACGTTCGTTTACTCTCCGGTAGACCCTCCTCCGACCATCATGTCGCTGGAGCAGGAAGTAGGACTCGTCGCTGAACCACACGTGTCTCCAGTGATTCCGGACGGTCCAGCGAAGGTGCTGGTTGCCCCACTGCACTCGGTTCTGGCGATGGCGGCGGGTGAGGACAGCTCCTCTGTGAGGTCTGCGAGCTCTCAAACCAGCTTCATGCAAGGCGGTTCCGCACGGTCTGGTCCGATAATCGGTGTGGCCCGGGGAGAGCCTGGACAGAAGATGAGGCCGACAGGAAACGATTCCGGAGGTGGCGGAGCCGTATGAAGCGGTCGTGAGCAGCAGTTGTCGCCCTTGGTCTTCCCGCTCGTGGCAAGTCAGCAACGGAGCCAGTGGCTTGAAACCTGACCCACAGTCTACTGATGGTGCTCTGGGACACGTGGAAGTGCCTGGCGATTGCACTTTGACTTTGGCCTGCTTGTAAACGACCCAATGCAATTTGGCGGTCTTCTCTGCTCAATCGGGCCATCTTTCGTCGCTGAATTGTCGTCTGATTTCTTTGTGGCGAACAATCCGCTTTTATGGGTTTTGGAAGACATGGTGAGAGCTCAATATTCCCCGAGTTTCACGAGATTACACTGAAGCATGACGAGTGGTCATGCCAAATGAGCAATTTTGACATTGTAGCCACTGATAACGCATGCGTCACGTGCAGAGCTCACTTGTGGCAATGGACGAAAGGTCGACGACCAGATAAACATTTTCTGCAGTTTGGTGGATATCCTTGTAGCCATATAACTAAATTAACCAAATATTACAAGCTATGCGTTTCTTTTTTTGAACAGTATAATATCATGTTAACCAAAGATTTAAAAAAAACAAAAACATTCCTGCCTAAAAAAAAATTTTTTTAAATCAATTTTGCTATTAAAACGTACTCTTTTGCACATGAAGAAAATAAACAAAAATAAACAAATGCCAAAGAGTAAACAAAAAATTACGGGCAGATGGAGATTTGAACTCGACTCAATCACGCATCAGGCGAACGAGAGAACCATTCGGCCACGGAATCAGTTGAGTAAATTTTAAGGAGCTATTATTGTCCGTCAGGTCTTAATTGCCTATATTGGACATGAATTGGTTGATACGATTCGAGTTTTACGAGTTCTCCACTTAACAGCTTATTGCTGGGAAACTACTGGGCGCAGTTCGTTCAAAAGTTGATACACTAACTTGATAATAGGTCCGATTGATCGTATTAAAATTTCATAATGTTACCTGGGACCTAAATGCGAAATAAACCACAAAAAACCGACTTGGCGGTGGGAGGAATTCGCGGAGCCACAGCCAACCAGGCAGTCTGATAGAACAGCCGAACTCGTCACACATTGACGAGAAATATAGCGTCATAAAAAGATTACGTCACGGTTAAAAGTCTTTGACGTCTTTTTCTCTCGCGCGGTGTGTGTGTGTGTGTGTGTTCATTTTGTGCACATGTGTTAGTGTTACTGTTTGTGTGTGTGTGTGTGTGTGTGTGTGTGTGTTTGTGTGTGTGTGTGTGTGTGTGTGTGAGTGTTTGTGTGTGTGTGTGTGTGTGTGTGTGTGTGCGCGCGCGCGCGTGCATGAGTCTGTACTCGTGTGTGTGTGTGTTTGTGTGTGTGTGTGAGTGTGTGTGTGTGTGTGTGTGTGTTTGTGTGTGTGTGTGAGTGTGTGTGTGTAAGAAAGAGAGAGAGAGAGAGAGAGAGAGAGGAAGAGAGAGAGAGGAAGAGAGAGAGGGAGTTAGGGAGAGAGAGTGTGTGTGTGTGTGAATGTGTGTGTGCATTTTCACTGTGATCAAATAAAAGAGAAAGGCCAGTCACCACGCACATCCTCGGCTCGCTTGCAATGTATTTATATAGCAAAGGGAATGCCTGTAATTCACACAGATCAATCACTTGGTCTTAAACGTACACAAGACAAAAACGTTCATACTGGGGGAGCGAGCCAGTCTGAAGAGTACTCGGGTCCAGCGCGAGCGTTTTTTATAGGCCTCATTTGCATTCAGGCTGAAACAACCGGTTTTTGTCTCTGTGTTCATTTTTACATTTAGTCAAGTTTTGAGTAAATGTTTTAACATAGAGGGGGAATCGAGACGAGTGTGTGTATGTGTGTGTGTGTGTGTGTCTGTCTGTCTGTGCGTGTGTAGAGAGATTCAGACTAAACTACTGGACCCATCTTTATGAAATTTGACATGAGAGTTCCTGGGTATGATATCCCCGGACGTGTTTTTCATTTTTTCGATAAATGTCTTTGATGACGTCACATCCGGCTTTTTGTAAAAGTTGAGGCGGCACTGTCATTTTTTAATAAAATTGATTGAAATTTTTGTAAAGCAATCTTTGACAAAGGCCGGACTTTGGTATTGGATTTCAGCTTAGAGGCTTAAAAATTAATTAATGACTTTGGTCATTAAAAATCTGAAAATTTTTATTTTTATTTTTTTTACATAAAACGATCCAAATTTACGTTCATCTTATTCTTCATCATTTTTTTATTCTAAAAACATATAAATATGTTATATTCGGATTAAAAACAAGCTCTGAAAATTAAAAATATAAAAATTATGATCAAAATTAATTTTCCGAAATCGATTTGAAAACCATTTCATCTTATTTCTTGTCGGTTTCTGATTCCAAAAACATATAGATATGATATGTTTGGATTAAGAACACGCTCAGAAAGTTACAACAGAAAAGCGTGCTATGCAGCTAGCACAGCGAAACCACTACTGCGCTAAACAGGCTCGTCAGTTTCACTGCGTTTTGCACAAGCGGCGGACTACGGTCATTGTGAAAAAAATGCTGTGCGTTCAGTTTCATTCTGTGAGTCCCACAGCTTGACTAAATGTAGTAATTTCGCCTTACGCGACTTGTTTCTTAATTGCGTAAAGAAACTGTCCTATGCTTTCACACAAAATCCAATCTTGACTTTCAACTATACATTAAAATAAAAAGCAGGAAAAAAGAACAGAAAAAAAGATCAATAAAGACGGATGCTCCCCGATAACAAAAAACAACAACAACAAAATAACAAAAGAAAAGAGAGGCAAAAAATCTGCCTGCATACAACTGAGATTTAAAAAAAAAGGAGAAAAAAAATTCAACATAATCATTTATTTTTCTCCCTAACATTCAGGTCAACAAAGTCATTGTCATAGCTAGGCAGTCATTCGATTCAAAGACAATCATCACCTGGTAACATAACAAAAAGCGCTGTATTTTAGCAATGCCTACGTGGATTGCTTTAAAACATTCCGGATCTCAAGTCCACATACTAAACGTACGTTCGGTAAAATTTTGCATCCTTAAAAATAATTGTTGAGGTAATATGCAATCTTCCGTGACCTCCCCAACATTCTGGTCAACGAAATCATTATTATAGACAGTCATTCTATTTAAGGACAATTATCACAGCTTTCGTTCAACCAGTTAAAAACAACAATTATAGTAAAAGCTACAGCGCGATCAACGTTTGCCCATTTACGAACTCGCGATGAGATTTGTTTCTTCTGGTCACCAAGCCTACCGTTTACAAACGCATGCGCACTAATTGGGATTCCCCCAATTTTCTCGACCTTGACCTCAGAACTCTCGAAGCCACTACTTCGGCGTTCAATTTAGCTCGTGCATACCGAGTAGCTGGCAACTTTGCTTTCGAAGTTCCCACTTCCAATGTCAAGGGCCTCTCGCTTGACATAATTATACGACGATATCGCATCTCAAGGGTCCTTACCCATCCAAAAGAAACCTCCAGCGCATACTACAATTGCAGGACATTCCGTTTTTAAAGGCAGCTCATTGGGAAATTATCTCAGACACAATATCGAAGACGTGAAATGTGTCAATCGAGCAACTGTCGTAACTTGGCTACAATGAGACGGTCTCCTACCTTGCACCATAGACACGGACTGTGACATTCTTGTTTAATTTAGGTGAAATGCTTAAAACAGAGTGACTCAAAAGCGACAGTTCGATCAGTTACTGACCGAAAAAAACGTGCTCGAGTCATTCGGCGAAGGTGGCGAGCTTTCAAACCAGCACGACTGAATAACTCAGAATGCCTTTTTTCATCGTGCCTCTATTCTACACGAGTAACATAGTGCAGTGGTAACGGTTCCGGACTCTCGTTCATTTGCTCCGGGTTCAAGTTCCTCCGGGAGCTATATATTTTTTATTAATCTTTTCCTTTTTAAGCCTCCGCAATTGCATTCCGGCTGCAAAAACCGGGTTTTGCCTGTGTTAATTTTATTCATTTGCAAAAGAAACCTTCCTATGCTTTGAAAAAATCATATCATGTCTTGACTTTCAACTGTACGCGCGTGTGTATATGTGTGTCACTACGGTGAGTATGTGTGTGTGTGTGTGTGTGTGTGTGTGTGTATTTGTGTGTGTGTGTGTGTGTATGTGTGTGTGTGTGAGTGTGTGTGCGTGTGTATGTGTGTGTGTGTGTGTGTGTGTGTGTGTATGCACGAGCTAAATTGAACGCCGAAGTAGTGGCTTCGAGAGTTCTGAGGTCAAGGTCGAGAAAATTGGGGGAATCCCAATTAGTGCGCATGCGTTTGTAAACGGTAGGCTTGGTGACCAGAAGAAACAAATCTCATCGCGAGTTCGTAAATGGGCAAACGTTGATCGCGCTGTAGCTTTTACTATAATTGTTGTTTTTAACTGGTTGAACGAAAGCTGTGATAATTGTCCTTAAATAGAATGACTGTCTATAATAATGATTTCGTTGACCAGAATGTTGGGGAGGTCACGGAAGATTGCATATTACCTCAACAATTATTTTTAAGGATGCAAAATTTTACCGAACGTACGTTTAGTATGTGGACTTGAGATCCGGAATGTTTTAAAGCAATCCACGTAGGCATTGCTAAAATACAGCGCTTTTTGTTATGTTACCAGGGCCCGTATGCATGAACTAGAAGTAAGAAACACTGGAAGTAGAGGCCTCTTTTCGAAGTGGGAACTCCCGAAGTCAACTTTCTAACTGTTCACAATGCATGAACTGACTTGAACGCCAAAGTAGTGACAGCGAGAGTATTAAGGTCAAGGTCGGGGAAATTGGGGGAATCCCTACTAATACGCATGCGCACGTTTCTATCAACATGGCAGTCCCGGCAACGAAAATGGCAAGGCACGTGTGCCGCTCAAAAAGAAAGTAGACACGGAGGGGCGTTCTGCACCTTTTTCAGATGGTGAAATTGCTGTACTCTTGACAGAAGTGTTTTACGAAAGAACGGTTATTCTGTCCAAATTTCAGAACAGTTAATTAGAAAAAACCCACAGTAAACACCAAGTTTACAGAACAGTCTAACTGTTAAACATAAAGACGCTGTCTGGTCCAAAATTGCCAAAGAAGTGTCGCTCTCTCTCGATGTCTCTCTCTCTCTCTCTCTCTCTCTCTCTCTCTCTCTCTCTCTTACGACACATGCACACACAGACAAACGTACACTCATGCACATACTGACACTATGACACAAGTGACACTGACACATAAACACACACACACACCACACACTGCACACACACACACGCGCGCGCGCTCGCGCGCACACATATACACACACACACGCACCCATACACGCACGCACACAGTCACAAACAAATAACCACACACTCACTCTCAGGCTCTCACTTTCTCTCATTCTCTCTCAATCTACACTCATACACACACTGAAACTATGATGACACAAGTGACACGTCACACACACACACACACACACACACATACACACACACACACACACACACACACACACATACTCACCGTAGTGACACACATATACACACGCGCGTACAGTTGAAAGTCAAGACATGATATGATTTTTTCAAAGCATAGGAAGGTTTCTTTTGCAAATGAATAAAATTAACACAGAGGCAAAACCCGGTTTTTGCAGCCGGAATGCAATTGCGGAGGCTTAAAAAGGAAAAGATTAATAAAAAAATATATAGCTCCCGGCGGAACTTGAACCCGGAGCGAATGAACGAGAGTCCGGAACCGTTACCACTGCACTATGTTTCTCGTGTAGAATAGAGGCATGATGAAAAAAGGCATTCTGAGTTATTCAGTCGTGCTGGTTTGAAAGCTCGCCACCTTCGCCGAATGACTCGAGCACGTTTTTTTCGGTCAGTAACTGATCGAACTGTCGCTTTTGAGTCACTCTGTTTTAAGCATTTCACCTAAATTAAACAAGAATGTCACAGTCCGTGTCTATGGTGCAAGGTAGGAGACCGTCTCATTGTAGCCAAGTTACGACAGTTGCTCGATTGACGCATTTCACGTCTTCGATATTGTGTCTGAGATCATTTCCCAATGAGCTGCCTTTAAAAACGGAATGTCCTGCAATTGTAGTATGCGCTGGAGGTTTCTTTTGGATGGGTAAGGACCCTTGAGATGCGATATCGTCGTATAATTATGTCAAGCGAGAGGCCCTTGACATTGGAAGTGGGAACTTCGAAAGCAAAGTTGCCAGCTACTCGGTATGCACGAGCTAAATTGAACGCCGAAGTAGTGGCTTCGAGAGTTCTGAGGTCAAGGTCGAGAAAATTGGGGGAATCCCAATTAGTGCGCATGCGTTTGTAAACGGTAGGCTTGGTGACCAGAAGAAACAAATCTCATCGCGAGTTCGTAAATGGGCAAACGTTGATCGCGCTGTAGCTTTTACTATAATTGTTGTTTTTAACTGGTTGAACGAAAGCTGTGATGATTGTCCTTAAATAGAATGACTGTCTATAATAATGATTTCGTTGACCAGAATGTTGGGGACAATAAAAAAAGGTTGTTTATGTGGTAGCGAAGTCGGTTAACTTAAAACTCTTTTTGTAGTGTTTTTTTTAATGATTGTGTATCGGTAAAACTGCTGGACAAAAATTGTTTGGTCAGAGCGAATGTTTGTGTTACTGGTAAATTTAAAAAGGCAGAACTCCATTTTTGGGGAATCAAGATATAAGGTGTAGTGAAAAGAAGATAAGTTCAGCGAATTTCATATTATTTGAGAAAATGTGTGTCCGAATTTTTGAAACAGAAAAATTGTTGTACTTAGGTGTTTGTAAATTACGTTTGTCCTCGTTAATTGTGAAGAGGATGTATGTTTATATAAAGTTCAAAGTCAAGATTGGATTTTTGTAGCCTACGTGCGTGTGTGCATGTGTATTAGACATAATACATAGACATAGAACACTTTATTATCTCAATTACGATAAACTCGGGTGTGGTGAATCACAATAAACAGCATAAAACGTAAGAACATGAATAAAATATCAAGGCGCAAATATAGTCAGCTCATCATAGTGTGGGGAGTGGGTACACACACACACACACACACACACACACACACACACACACACACACACACACACACCCCGTCGAACACACACATAACGTCGAACACACACACACATACACACACACACACACACACACACACCGTCGAACACACACACACCGTCGAACACACACACACCGTCGAACACACACATAACATCGAAAACACACACACACACACACACACACACACACACACACACACACACACACACACACACACGCAAACACACACACACAAATACACACACAAACACACACACACAAACACACACACACAAACACACACGGCACGCGCGAACACGCAAACAAACGTATGAAGGAACAGACGCACAATTATACCCGCACGCACGCACACACAGGCAGACAGGCACTCGCACAAATACATACACACACACCGGCACACACTGACAAACACACACACTGACACACACACACACACACACACACACACACACACACACACACAGATAAAGCAATGACAAAAAAAATAGCAGAAACTTACACTTAAACACTCGAACACACACACACACACACACACACACACACACACACACACACGCACACAAACACAGGCACGCACGCACACACGCACACAAACACACGCACGCACACACACACTCACACATGCACACAACGACGCCCATTTTCATAGAAACACAGTAACCCCCTCGTATAAGCGGGAATGAAAGAGTGGTGGCCAATGACCCAGATCAACAAACAAAAGTCAAAGCTGGCAACTCAGGTTTGTATTCAGGGAAATTTGCACGAAATGCATGCAGAAGATACGACTTTTCCCTCTATTTTCTCTCTTTTGGAGCGTCAGCTCGGTTTGACATGAAAAACTGAAGAAAAGCCCTGCCTTTTTGCACTGAGAAACTGTGGAAGTAGCGTGTTTACTACTGGGTCTGGCTGTAGTACATTTACCCTCATTTACTTCCTCGTTAGCTTCCAAAGTAAACTCTTTTTTCGTCCCATGCATGCGAAAGTGAGGATGTACTTCCGATGTCACTCAAAACTTTAGAAGTAGTCGCAAAATACCCTGAGTTACTTCCTCGCTTTGCTTCGAGGTAAACCCTTTTTCCGGCCCATGCATACGAAAGTGAGGCAAGTACTTCCGATGTCACTCAAAACTTCGGGAGTTGTCGCGAACTTCCCCCATAAGCATACGGGCCCAGGTGATGATTGTCTTTGAATCGAATGACTGCCTAGCTATGACAATGACTTTGTTGACCTGAATGTTAGGAAGAAAAATAAATGATTATGTTGAATTTTTTTCTCCTTTTTTTTTTAAATCTCAGTTGTATGCAGGCAGATTTTTTGCCTCTCTTTTCTTTTGTTATTTTGTTGTTGTTGTTTTTTGTTATCGGGGAGCATCCGTCTTTATTGATCTTTTTTTCTGTTCTTTTTTCCTGCTTTTTATTTTAATGTATAGTTGAAAGTCAAGATTGGATTTTGTGTGAAAGCATAGGACAGTTTCTTTACGCAATTAAGAAACAAGTCGCGTAAGGCGAAATTACTACATTTAGTCAAGCTGTGGGACTCACAGAATGAAACTGAACGCACAGCATTTTTTTCACAATGACCGTAGTCCGCCGCTTGTGCAAAACGCAGTGAAACTGACGAGCCTGTTTAGCGCAGTAGTGGTTTCGCTGTGCTAGCTGCATAGCACGCTTTTCTGTTGTAACTTTCTGAGCGTGTTCTTAATCCAAACATATCATATCTATATGTTTTTGGAATCAGAAACCGACAAGAAATAAGATGAAATGGTTTTCAAATCGATTTCGGAAAATTAATTTTGATCATAATTTTTATATTTTTAATTTTCAGAGCTTGTTTTTAATCCGAATATAACATATTTATATGTTTTTAGAATAAAAAAATGATGAAGAATAAGATGAACGTAAATTTGGATCGTTTTATGTAAAAAAATAAAAATAAAAATTTTCAGATTTTTAATGACCAAAGTCATTAATTAATTTTTAAGCCTCTAAGCTGAAATCCAATACCAAAGTCCGGCCTTTGTCAAAGATTGCTTTACAAAAATTTCAATCAATTTTATTAAAAAATGACAGTGCCGCCTCAACTTTTACAAAAAGCCGGATGTGACGTCATCAAAGACATTTATCGAAAAAATGAAAAACACGTCCGGGGATATCATACCCAGGAACTCTCATGTCAAATTTCATAAAGATGGGTCCAGTAGTTTAGTCTGAATCTCTCTACACACGCACAGACAGACAGACACACACACACACACACATACACACACTCGTCTCGATTCCCCCTCTATGTTAAAACATTTACTCAAAACTTGACTAAATGTAAAAATGAACACAGAGACAAAAACCGGTTGTTTCAGCCTGAATGCAAATGAGGCCTATAAAAAACGCTCGCGCTGGACCCGAGTACTCTTCAGACTGGCTCGCTCCCCCAGTATGAACGTTTTTGTCTTGTGTACGTTTAAGACCAAGTGATTGATCTGTGTGAATTACAGGCATTCCCTTTGCTATATAAATACATTGCATGCGAGCCGAGGATGTGCGTGGTGACTGGCCTTTCTCTTTTATTTGATCACAGTGAAAATGCACACACACATTCACACACACACACACTCTCTCTCCCTAACTCCCTCTCTCTCTCTTCCTCTCTCTCTCTCTCTCTCTCTTTCTTACACACACACACACACACACACACACACACACACACACACACACTCACACACACACACAAACACACACACACGAGTACAGACTCATGCACGCGCGCGCGCGCACACACACACACGCACACACTCACACACACACACACACACGCACACACAAACACTCACACACACACACACACAAACACACACACACACACACACACACACAAACAGTAACACTAACACATGTGCACAAAATGAACACACACACACACACACACCGCGCGAGAGAAAAAGACGTCAAAGACTTTTAACCGTGACGTAATCTTTTTATGACGCTATATTTCTCGTCAATGTGTGACGAGTTCGGCTGTTCTATCAGACTGCCTGGTTGGCTGTGGCTCCGCGAATTCCTCCCACCGCGAATTCCTCCCACCGCCAAGTCGGTTTTTTGTGGTTTATTTCGCATTTAGGTCCCAGGTAACATTATGAAATTTTAATACGATCAATCGGACCTATTATCAAGTTAGTGTATCAACTTTTGAACGAACTGCGCCCAGTAGTTTCCCAGCAATAAGCTGTTAAGTGGAGAACTCGTAAAACTCGAATCGTATCAACCAATTCATGTCCAATATAGGCAATTAAGACCTGACGGACAATAATAGCTCCTTAAAATTTACTCAACTGATTCCGTGGCCGAATGGTTCTCTCGTTCGCCTGATGCGTGATTGAGTCGAGTTCAAATCTCCATCTGCCCGTAATTTTTTGTTTACTCTTTGGCATTTGTTTATTTTTGTTTATTTTCTTCATGTGCAAAAGAGTACGTTTTAATAGCAAAATTGATTTAAAATTTTTTTTTTTTAGGCAGGAATGTTTTTTTTTAAAAAAATCTTTGGTTAACATGATATTATACTGTTCAAAAAAAGAAACGCATAGCTTGTAATATTTGGTTAATTTAGTTATATGGCTACAAGGATATCCACCAAACTGCAGAAAATGTTTATCTGGTCGTCGACCTTTCGTCCATTGCCACAAGTGAGCTCTGCACGTGACGCATGCGTTATCAGTGGCTACAATGTCAAAATTGCTCATTTGGCATGACCACTCGTCATGCTTCAGTGTAATCTCGTGAAACTCGGGGAATATTGAGCTCTCACCATGTCTTCCAAAACCCATAAAAGCGGATTGTTCGCCACAAAGAAATCAGACGACAATTCAGCGACGAAAGATGGCCCGATTGAGCAGAGAAGACCGCCAAATTGCATTGGGTCGTTTACAAGCAGGCCAAAGTCAAAGTGCAATCGCCAGGCACTTCCACGTGTCCCAGAGCACCATCAGTAGACTGTGGGTCAGGTTTCAAGCCACTGGCTCCGTTGCTGACTTGCCACGAGCGGGAAGACCAAGGGCGACAACTGCTGCTCACGACCGCTTCATACGGCTCCGCCACCTGCGGAATCGTTTCCTGTCGGCCTCATCTTCTGTCCAGGCTCTCCCCGGGCCACACCGATTATCGGACCAGACCGTGCGGAACCGCCTTGCATGAAGCTGGTTTGAGAGCTCGCAGACCTCACAGAGGAGCTGTCCTCACCCGCCGCCATCGCCAGAACCGAGTGCAGTGGGGCAACCAGCACCTTCGCTGGACCGTCCGGAATCACTGGAGACACGTGTGGTTCAGCGACGAGTCCTACTTCCTGCTCCAGCGACATGATGGTCGGAGGAGGGTCTACCGGAGAGTAAACGAACGTTACGCGCCCAACTGTGTGGATGAGGCACCCGTTCATGGTGGTGGAGGCGTCATGGTGTGGGGGGCGATCAATACCGCTGGAAGGAGCACCCTGGTGCACGTCCAAGGGCGCATAACTGCCCAGCGATACGTGGAGGAAATTCTGCGCCCACACGCCCTTCCTCTTCTGGCTGACCAGGATGCCATATTCCAGCAGGACAACGCTCGCCCGCACACAGCACGACTCACCACCCAGTTCCTCACCGACCACCATGGCCATCCATGTCGCCAGACATGAACCCGATAGAACACCTCTGGGATGAATTGGACAGACGTGTGCGCAGGCGAGAAGAAGCGCCGGCAAATCACCGCGATCTATTGCAGGCACTTCAGGAGGAGTGGGACACCATCCCACAGCAAGATATCCGGCATCTAATCCAGTCCATGCCCAGAAGGTGCCGGGCAGTTGTTGCTGCTCAAGGCAGTCACACCCCCTACTGACTTGACAGCCTCGGCACCCAATCGTATTGATTGACTGATTGATTTGAAGATGCAAATGAACTGTGTGTGCATTCAACTGTGTCCATACCAAATTTCAAACAAATAATCTAAATATTGGATTTTCTGTTATTTTTTGGTTAGCATGCGAAGTGGCGATTTTTTTTACCCAAAACCCTAAATATATGTTTAAATCTTTCGGAAAAGTTACGTAATACGACACGCTTGTGTGTGTGAGTGTGTGTGCGTGTGCATGTGTGTTTGTGTGTGTTTGTGTGCGTGTGCATGTGTGTTTGTGTGTGTTTGTGTTTGTGTGTGTGTGTGTTTGTGTGTGTTTTTGTGTGTGTGTGCTAGCGTGTAATATTCAGGGATTTTGTATATTTTCTGGTTTTGAGAATTTATTGTAACATACATGTTTTCATCATTTTCACGAGTTTTCATTCACAAACATCTGGGAAATAAATGTCATGCGAGGTGGTGAATGGGTTTGAGCTTTCAGGTGAAACTTGGATTGTCAAAGTAAAAGCCAATCAGGTTGATTGTTTGATGTGTGGAACCATCGCGGCTTTGGATTTGTGTTTCCGAGGACAACGATTGTAAGCATTCAGATTAAAAGACCCAATCAATGTTGATAATTACCGCGGCGACTCATGGTCAATTTGCAACTTACCTCTGTAGTCGCAAAATCCACAACGAAAAGTAATAAACACTTAAAAGAAAAGAAATATGCTCAACACTTACTGAACTCATAGGTATGATCGCAGCTCTGTACATTTTCAGACTGGAAGAAAAGCGTCACAAGCTACGTTTGACGTCACATCTCGTGCTACTGTGACGATGCTTTGTGGCCCGGAGTTGGATTCTAAAAAGTCGTCTCCGTGTGGGTTATTGTGCATTTTGTTGCACAACCAAAATGATGACAAAAACGATGTTTGGTGGCTTGTTGTCAGACCAGCATTTTGTTGTTCGTCCTCGGGGAGCATATCGCCTTTTGTCTCGGCCGCGGTTGATAAATATGAAACAAAAAACGATATGGACCACAAAGTGTGATATCCCAATATGAACTGTTTTTGTCTCAGATACCCCGGAGTGCATCCAGACAAGACGCTTTTGTCCTAAAGTTGCTGATACGCAACGTGGTCTTCCTGCGACTACTCCTTCTCATGCGCCACTGAGCCGAGGGTCTCCTTACTTAATCTTTCCGCAGTAAAAGGGAAGAATCTTCAGTGAAGTGACATTCTCACGAGTGCGAAGACCAATTCTTGAAAGTTTTCAATAAAGAATATTTGGAGCGTGTGATTTTGCTTCTTGCTACACTACTCAAAAGAATTCAAGGGCCACTCAGTTGGTCATTCACCATTCAAAGCTATTAAGACAAACAATAGATAACATATATCAGAAGTTTAATTTATTCTTTTGTTGTTCGATCGGTTACAATTTCATTAACAAACACGAATTATTCATCGAGAAAACTTCATTTGAATGGACATACCCCCATTTTCAAAATTCAGAACAGAGAGCAATTGGAATCACAAGAGTCAATAACGAGTGTGACCTCCATTGGCATTGATGCAGTCCAGGCAACGCTGAGGCATGGACCTGACCGCACAACATCACGATGGTCGGACGACAGAAGTTAAAGCCTGCTGGACAGACGAAGAGCCATAGGGTGGTTCCAAGACGGTGTTGGCGTACGGGAGATTGCCAGAAGGCTTCCGTCATCACAAGACAGCGCTTCCAGGCCACTGGACTAGTTCAAGACAGGCCTCGCCCAGGCAGACGAAAGAAGACCACAGCAAGAGAAGATCGTTTCATCACAAGACAAGCCCAGACAGTGCGAACTTCCACTGCAAACCGTATCAGAAGGCAATTACGGGCTGCTACCAACACCAACGTCAGCACACAGACTGTTCGCAACCGCCTGCATGCTGCCCAGTACCACGCCCGTCGTCCATCCAAGCGCCCCAAGCTGACCCTCGTCCACAAGAGAGCTCGCAGAGTTTGGTCCAGGCGTCACATTGGCTGGACACGTCAGCAGTGGGCTGTGGTCCTCTTCACTGATGAGTCAAGCCTGGAGCACAACGACGGCCGTGTGCGCGTGTGGAGGCGACAGGGGGAGCGCGACAACGATGACTGCATTCAGCAGGTGACTGCCCATGGTGGGGGTTCCATCATGGTATGGGGTGGGATCTCTGCCCATCACAGAACCCCCCTCTACCTCATCCAAGGCAGACTTGAACGCCCAGCGCTACAGGGACGAGATCCTTCGCCGTTTTGCTGAACCCAGATTACAGCAGATTGGAGCCCACTCCGTTTGCATGGATGACAACGCCACGCCGCACCGTGCTCGGCTGGTAAACGCCTTTCTCCAGCAAGCAGGGGTTGTCAGGATGGACTGGCCATTCTGTAGTCCGGATCTGAACCCTATTGAACTTTTGGGATGCACTGGAGCGCCGAGTGCACGACAACCACCCTCCACCACAAAACCTGCAACAGCTCTGGGGATTCCTTCAAGCAGGCTGCACCCCAGGCTAACCTGAGGAGGCTTGTCGAGTCCATGAGACATCGCTGCACTGAGTGCCTGGCAAATCGTGGAGGCAGCACTCATTATTGACTTTGTTTTCGTGATTTTCACACAGTCGAATGAACTTTGAAAATTTGGTGACTTTTGAAAATGATCCCTGCTGTGTTTAAAAATTTGCCAAAAATGGATTTGTCCATTCATTGCTTTGATTGTTTTGTATTCAAACTGTCGAATAATGAAATTAAGTATGTGCGAACGATCATCATTGTGTCTTGACTGGTTTTGGTGCATTGCGTAATATAAAAAGTGTTCCTTGACTTTTTGTGAGTAGTTTATATATATATATATATATATATATATATATATATATATATATACTCGGAGGCAAAAGAAACGCAAATAAAGGATGCGTTAATTAAACCTTTATGGACTTGAAATAAAAAGAAAATAATGATACTAGCATGTTCTGCACGTGTTGTTTTAGCGGTCTTATCTTGTCAGAACCGTGTTTGCCGTTATCTGGGTCACACGTGAGGTCTTGTTGACGGGGATCCCAAACCGTCATGGGGACCACTTTCAGCTCATGCACAATGTGGAAAAGCAGCTTTTCGTGTTCAAAGCTGTACCAAACTCACAAAACTGTTACAACATTCATTTCTGCGACACAGGCGCGATGCCGAGACTATCACCAGATCAGCGCCAACAGGCGATCGGGAGACTTGATGCCAGACATTCAGTTCAGCAAGTTGCTAGGGCATTTGGAGTAAATGTCACCACGGTTTATCGTCTGCAGCAACGTTTTCATGCCAATAACAGTCCCGGAGACTTACCAGGACGTGGCAGACCCCGGGTAACAACAGCCCGACAAGATCGCCATCTTGTCCATCAACACCAGCGAGATGCATTCGAAACTGCCGCCAACACAGCCCGTAACACATTTGGGGTGCATGGACAACCCGTCAGTGCCAGAACTCTACGCCGACGCCTTGGTGCCCACCAACCTGGTAAATCGGCGTCCTGCTCGACGTCCCGCCTTGACAGCTCAGCATCGCCTGGATCGTCTAGCCTGGGCCCAGCAGCATGCCCACTGGCGCCATCGGGACTGGCGGAGGCTTCTTTTTTCGGACGAGAAGCGCTTTTGCCTGGAACGAGAAGACACTGAAGACAGTATACCAGGGAACAATCAGACCCCACCTCGAGTACGGCTCCACAGCGTGGTCAACCTCAGCCAAGACAAACCTGCAGACCCTTGACCGTGTGCAAAACCAGGCCCTCCGACTCATCACTGGTGCAATGAAATCCACGCCCATCAAGGAAATGGAGAATCTTACCACCATCCAACCCCTCTGTCAGAGAAGAGAAGCCAAGACTATGGTACAGGCCGAGAAGCTCAAGTGCCTACCCGACCACCCCATGAAGCACAGACTGAGCAACCTCACCAAGAACCGGCTCAAACGGAGCAGTTTTGTACACGAGAGCAAGAGACTTTCTCGACAGTACAGGGAAGTCCTCCCACAGAACACTCTACCTCTGACTCAACAGAGAAACCAGGCATCCAGATCTGCACCAGTGTTCCACATGTTACCTCAGGAGAAGATCAGAATGACACAGCTCGACAGGCACTCACCTTAGCCCTGATCGACGAACAGTACCCAAAAGAGGCGTGGATCCATGTATACACCGATGGATCAGCAACTAACGCCGTGCTCAATGGAGGTGCAGGCATTCTCATCCAGTTCCCTGGGGGACATACAGCTACATCCAGCGTTGCCTCTGGCAAACACTGCACAAACTATAAAGCAGAAGCAGAAGCTCTCATGCAGGCCGCCTCCTTGGTTCAGGACTCCGCAGACCCTTGCTACCAAGTTGTCTTCCTCTCGGATGCCCTTTCAGTCCTTCAGGCCCTAGAGAACGACAAACTCCCACAGCTGGCCAAAGCATTACAGATGGTCAGACAAACCAGAAGAGTTGTCCTGCAGTGGATACCAGCACACTGTGGGATACCAGGAAATGAAAGGGCAGATGAGCTGGCGAAAGAAGGAGCCGTGGAAGACCAACCTGAAAACAGTGTCAGCTTTAGTGAGTAGAAGACAATCATCAAGGCATTGATGAGGCCAAGGACAAACAGAGATGACTACCACACAATGTCCAGAGAGCAGCAAGTCAACCTCACCAGGCTGCGTACTGGCCACAACAGGCTCAATGCTCACATGAACCGAAAGTTCAAGCTGGCGTCATCACCAACCTGTGCCTGCGGTCAAGAAGACCAAACAGCGGAACACATCTTACAGCGATGTCCCTTACTAGATGAGGAACGAAAAGAAGTGTGGCCGTCACCAACTCCCTTGCAGACCAAACTATACGGCAGTCGACAGGAGTTGGAGAAAACGACAACATTTATCACCAGTGCTGGACTGATTGTGTAACCTCTGCGAACGCCAAGAAAAGAAGAAGAAGAAGAGAAGCTACTTTGGAAAGAGGTAGCAGCAAGAAGAAGTATATTTCTACTGCCAATGGAACCTCTTTCAACGGGCAAGAAGGAGCACCAACCATCGAAGACAAGGCTGCCCAGTTACCAACCTTCACCGACCACCAGAGGGAGCTAGTCGTGGAGACCTGGAGAGTGGTTCAGGAGGACATTTCTAGAGTCGGCGTCAGCATGTTTATCAAGTAAGTTTGTCATGTAGTCCTGTTCTTAAGCAGAATGCGAATTGTGTTGTGTGCATGTAAGATTAAATACAAACAAGAGAAGAGAATCATCAACGCTGCAAAGTGGGGGTGCGGAAGGGGACAATGAGACAATAAAGCGTCTGTAGTGGTCGTTGAAGGTGGCTGTGCTCTTTATAATTTTAAATGCTGACGTCTTTTTGCTTTCATAGTTTGGCCATGCCACACGTCATCACTAAACAAACTCTACAGCTGAAAGTCCGCATGAAGGCCTACGTGGTGAACGTGAAGTAGCGGTCAGCTGGTCCTCGTTGTGCAAAGCTGGCTGGCTCCTGGCGCCAAGCAACGAGGCTTCCTCCCTCCGCCAACTGTAACTAGCTGTTGTTTATATGACTTCATTATGTACGTCTCGTTTGAACAGCAAAATACGTCATGGCATATAATGGTGCTCATGGTCGGGGCTCCGAGAGGGAGAGGGTAATTGTCACAGGGGCAACTTGTCAAGGATAAGCTTGTCAGGTGGTTGTCCCGGAGGGCAGACGGTCATAAACCCTGAGGTACGTCAACATTTTGGAAGAGGTGATCTTAATACCCCCAGATTAAACCGTATCCACAGAATATTGGCGAATATCCTTTTCATATTCGCAATAACAAAGACGCATGTTTCCGGTTTCTTCGACGTGTATGAAGTACACGCATACCTGGCCATGTTTGCTTCTGTGACTGTTCGACAGATTATGCAATTTGCCGATTTTTTTTTCTTACCGTACCTGCAATACATTCCGTGTTCCAGTTCTTAAACAGGCAACAAACCTTGCAAAGTTCGAGTAGCTGCATTCTAGCAGACGGTTTCTGGCAAAATTATGTCAGAATAGAAATATAAAGGCTATTGTGTTTTCAGCGTAGCAATAAGGGTCACATTTAAGACTCGATCAAGTATAATTCGACTTGTCTTCCACTCATTTCGTCTAAATAGTGAGGTTGCGGGGAAGACGCCCGAAAACTCAGCACGACGACAAGTGACGGTGACCTTCTTTTTTTCCCCTCACACAGTCGGGAGGGGGCCTTTGCGAGACGTTCCGGTTGGAAAATGGAGCAATTTGTCGTCGTCGCAAAAATGATTGGTCTTTGCTGTTAAGTCGAGTTCACTTTAATCAAAGTACACTACTCAAAAGAATTCAAGGGCCAGTGTCATTTTTGACATGGTTTGAAAAATAAAGTGCAGACTGAACAAAATGTGTTTTTTTGC